>NW_019384465.1:77656-122918 GCF_000671375.1 Centruroides sculpturatus
AGTTTTGAGTTCCTCTTTGTCCGTAAATGTAGGTTAAATGGCTTGCTTTTCCCTTTATCCAGACTTCTATGTAGTGTTTACAAATATAGAGGAATAAAAAAATAAGTATATAAATTTTTTTACGGAAAAAACATGCATAAAAACATAAAAGGAAATAAAACATTCTTATGCATAAATTACAAATAAGCAATACGAAATAATAATAGATAAATGATAATAATCTTTTATTATTTTGTATTTCTTAGTTGTGATTTATTCATAAGAATGGGTGTTTTTATATTTTTTCTTTCCTGGACTTTTTTCTATAATAAAAACTGCGCCTTCCTGTACGTATAAAAACTATACAGAGGACTGGATACAGGAAAAAACAGGCCATTTAGCCTATACTCAGACACAAAAAGGAACTCAAAACAAGGGTTTTTTTAAAACTTAAAATGTTACAAAAGTGCTATAAATTAAGATTTCTTTTGAAAAGTAATTAAAAGTTTTTATTTTATTTGTTTTATTAATTAGCTATACCCTATTTATGGTGAATTGAGTATGCTAATGATCTGGCGCATTAAAATATGAAGTAATTCAAAGATTACATTTTACAAGAAAATTTTAATTTGAATCTTTTGATTTAAAAAGTGATCGTGCTTTATGTAATTTAAAATATTTTTTAAAAAAGAAAAAAAAACCGTGCCAAGTAGTAAACAAATTCATTCCCATCAATATAATTTTACTGTAAATCAAATATTATATGAAATATAGTGAAGAAGAAACATATAAATCTTAGATATGAATAATTTAAATCAATAACTAATATACTGTAATTTATTAAGTAAAAAATTGAAAATATCACTAAATAATATTTAAATATTTTTTTAAAAAACTACAAATTTTAATGATACGTTTAATATGAAATTTCTTATTTGTATTTGTGTTAGGAATAAATGCATTTATTCATACCT
This sequence comes from Centruroides sculpturatus, assembly GCF_000671375.1. NCBI lineage: Eukaryota > Metazoa > Arthropoda > Arachnida > Scorpiones > Buthidae > Centruroides > Centruroides sculpturatus. The sequence continues at coordinate 78,610 of NW_019384465.1, forward strand.
TTTAACATTTATATATTAAATTAAACCTTATGTGGTGGATATTTCAGGACGTGCGGAAGGCATCTCCTTAAAAAATTTGTACAAAACTCGCCACCGTGGAGCTTTTTGGCGTTACAAACAACATTTTACTTGCACAGTACGTAGAAGATATTCGTGCGATGCAGGCGATACCGCTCAGAATTGTCTCATTTTGAAGATTTAAAACTTAAAGGCGATGAACAGTGTACAACGGCCGATCATAATTACTCCTCTCTACTATTCTATGATGCTTCTCAAATGCAATGTGTTACTGCTTTCCGAGGCTCCAAATTTGTAGCATGTCCTCGAAATTTGGTTGTTCCCAAAACCAAAAATCATAAAGATTAATATCTAAAGCGCCAAAAGTGCCAAAGTGAGTTTTGGTACTTTTTATAAAATGCACCAAAACTCACTATGTCAATTGTTGCACTATATATTCAGATTATCTGATTATTTCTATTGTAGAAATTTCTGCTTTACTATTTCTATCATTATTGGGACATTTTTATTGACTTTTTACATTACTGGGACTCGGCTAATTGACTTTTGAGCTAATCTCTATTGGAAAAATCGTCATCTTCTTGACATTGAAAAAGTTTAATTAGTGTATATAATTTTGACAATAGTGACAAAAGTGAAATAATCTAGTGTGAAAAAAGTCCAGTTTTTATAGAAAAAATTAAAAGTTTATATAAAATGGTATAAATATAAGCCAGTGTTTTCTTTTTCCAGTTGTATAGCCGAATGGTTAAGGTGTCAGCCTATCGCTCTGGGTACACGGAACGAATTCAAACGGGTCGAAAACACCAAAAACTTTTCGGTTGGTCTATCTTGAATATATCGGGTCCTGGCACTCTACCAAATTGACAGAGGGACGGAAGGCTGGCAGAATCTGCGCTGGACTTGATAAATCCTTCTGGTACCCATAGGGTGCAAAGAGAAAAAGAAATGGCTCAGTAGTATCTGAACACTAGTCGCGGGTTCGCGCCTGCTGACACTTGGTATATTATTTTTCTTATCGTGTCTAATACCGAATTAGGGGCTAGTTTTCTATAGAAAGTCTTTCCGGAAAGTATTGGAGATCGCTCATGTGTTGCATTGTTCATCAATCTAATGTCTTTTCTTAGTGCTTAAGTTATATGATACGGATTATAAATGCTATTTTCAGTATAATGTTATTCAATTTCCTGACAGAAAATAACTACCTGTTTTTCATTAGATACTGAATAATAAACGAGTTTTTTGTTTATCAAGCCAAATAAAAAGAAATTACAGTAATAATAAAAGAAATTTTTTACGCTCATCATACTAAATTACACTAAATCAAATCACGTATTTTAAACAGCAATTTATTTAATGAATTTTATTCGATTTTTATTCCTAAAAAAACACATTACACCAAATAAAATTTCGGGAACAATTTTATTTTGTAGAATTGAACTATAATCAAATATACGATCCAATCTAAAAAAACAAATTTTTCATCCTAAATATTAATTTATTCCTCATATTTTTCATATCTACAAAATTGAATTGATATTATGTTTCACGCGACATCCTTTATAATAAATATTTATTTATTATAAAAATATTAAATTATTCAAACACCGACACGAGCTTTTGAATTTATAAGCAATTTGTAATATACAATAATATATTATATTTCACAGTTTATATGTAAAAATATAAAGAAAAGAAACTTTTAGAATTCAGCAATTTAATAAAAATTATATATAATGTCTAAAATTTATGTCTTCGTTAGTACAAAATTTGTGAATTCACTTACAAACTTTAAATTTGAAAACCTTACAAACACAGACATCTTGATTAAATCCTACATTTGGTTTTGTTTATTAGGTTTCGGGAGGGGAAGGTGTTGGGGTGGAACCACATCCCTCAAACATCATTAAAATTCATTGTCATTGGACTAAGGTATATCCTGAAGGTTTGAAAATTCTATCTTGATTAAAAATGGATGAAATTTGAGTTGCAAGATTTGACAATGATACAAAGCAAGTTAAAAAAAAAGCGTTTAATAATAATAATAATTATTATTATTATTATTTTTATACGAATTAAACTTTAAATAAAGTTTATATTGTATATCTTTTGACTACTATATCATTAATAAACTATCATTAAACTTAGAGGTGATAATAGAGCCATTTTTCTCAGGCTTCGGACAGAGATGGCCTCATAATTTAATCTCTTATGTAAAATGTGATTTACTTTCAATAAATTAACTTACCATATATCAAGAAATCTTATTTTCTCTTGAAGAAGTCAACCTTATAAAAAAAATCTAGCAACGAGAGTTGTATAACTTTCCCGGGTGTTATAGATTTTTAAATAAACAAAAATAACTTTTATATTATTAAGCAAAAAATAATATTGTGTATGGCTCTTTCTGTTATCAGATTTTGTTATAAAAACTATAAAATATTTTTTAAATTACGATAAAATGGTAAAAAGCTTAATTTTGAGAGTATGGGTGAGTTTTATAAGAAAGTATAAATGCTAATGAAGATTTTATTCGTTATTAAATCTTACTCCTCTCGAGATATATGTCTCTCTCTATCTCACTATCTTCTCGACCTTTCATCACCAAAATTTAATAGCATCAATGCCCCTCATATACAAGCCACCATGCTAAATTTCGTTTTTAATCTTTACCTCATCCTGAAATATTAAGCGAAATAGACGCCAACACACACACACACACACACACACACACACACATGTACAGAATTTTTTTTTGCTGTTTTGGATTCAGGTCTCAAAACACGAAGATTTGCAATAAACTCGAAGGATCAAAATTTAACACTCTTTCAATACTTTCCCTTGTTGTGTATAACAAGTGAAAGTAAAACAAAATATTATGAAGAACAAATCTTGTCGAATATATTTTGAAACTTACAAATATAGAGGAGAAACACCAAAGCAGAGGGGGTAGAGATTTTGTGTAGTAATAAGCAGAATTCCCCTGGCTAATTTCGAGAAATAAGTGTTTCGGACTATCGTTAAGTAGAGTCAATACTTCATCACGTTATCATCAAACCATAAAATCGTTATTATTCAGTTCGGTTATCTGTGAAAAGTGTGCGAATTTTCATTCTTGCTGTTTACGAAATTGTCGAAACGTGACTTTGTGACGCCATAGCTTCACTACTAAACAGGTAAGAGTTCGTTTCTCATTAACTGGTATGTAGTTGTAGAATAAAATTAACATATTATGCGCTTTGTTAACCGTTTCTGACATTCAATAATTGACGATGCTACGTTGATCAAAAGCATTTCCTTTTTCTAAGTCGTATACCCACACGTTCCGGAGTAGAATTTTCACTTTTCTAACATTGAGTTTGACTAATTAGGTCTTTTTTATATTTAGATTGAAAACAATAGACGATGGAAAAAGAAGAAAGAAGAAACTATTATGGCCACAGAACCACAGGCAAAGCCTCAGAACCACAGGCAAAGCCTTAGAATCTACGAGAGAAGATGCAAATAAACATTTTCAATTCTTAAACTTGTCCTGATTTCTTTTTATAAAATCCTATTTATATTTGGATGTACGAATTTGATGGACGTCTTGTATATATTATTAATAAAATTTACCAATTATTTTTTATATATTTTTATTATGAGAAAGAACCGAACTACTGTTGATTTAGAAAATAAAATTAAAGTAAAATATTTTTATTTACAGTAATCCTTTCCCAGAATAAGAATAGAACCGATATTTATTAGTCTATATACGCAAAGGAAAATAGTTTTGAGTTTATTACGAACTAAAACATATTTTATAATTAAACGTACATAAAACATGTATTAGAAAAACTATTCATATCATAATCTATTTGATATTTTTGACATCTATGTAAGAAATTTAGTATTAAAAAAGAAACAAAAAAAAAGTCACGACGTCATATGACGTATTTTTGAATTTTCGAAATTTTCATTGTGTATCTGCGGCGGCGGAGTGATACACATTCAAGATCCAGCACATCGGCTGCATTTTTAGTCGAAAATACTGTACTACAAAACGATATTTCTTTTGAAATATAAAAAAGAAAAATCAATAATAAAACATTTAATTTCAAAATGTTTACTTTATATTCGATTATAAATATAATCTTTATTAAAAATTTATAGTGTGTACAGTATATAATTATGAATACGATATACTCATAACATTTATTGATCCACTTCAAAAGTTATATATATATATGAACTGTACATCTGACGTTTTGAAGTGGCGCACGTTATATTAAAGTTGTTAGAGTTTATGTACGATTCGTTTTCGTTTAAATCAAACAGGGCCTTCTAACTGATCTTATTGATGCCTCCAGTACATAAAAGTAGTTCAGTTTTTAACGATGTTTTCTAAAGATTTTTAACAAAAACTATCACAAAAAAAAAGCTTATTTTTAATTGATAAGAGATGCAATGAAATGAATAATTTGTAACAGTTTTGTTTTGGCCGGATGGTCGAGAGGTTAGTGGCAATCTTCTGTTTTGGAGAATCCGGAATCGAAAACCCCGAAAAGTTTTTTCGGAAGGGATCAGTCCAGATACGTATACTGTATATCAGGTTCAGTCAGTGTCGGATTAACCAACAAATAAGACAAATATCTATGGCCTGTAATTCGGGGGTGGTCTGGCTTCAGTATAGATAATAATAATAATAATAAATTTTAAAAAATTATTCAAGAAATTCAATAGGACAGGAAAGGCTATGGTCTTTGGCAATGCTTGATGATGCTTTCGAATGGCTAGATTGCGAAGATAATATTGATCAATTTTCTGAAATAAAAATCCGAAAAATTTAAATTTTAAAAGGTTGATTAATTAATGACTATAATTATATTTTTTATATATTTTTCGTTATACCAGAAACTCTTTTATTATACAATTATTATAGTTTGTATTCTGTATTAAGAGGCCAAGCGTCCGTTCCTTGAACACCGGGAGTTCGGTCGTACGTTCGGTCTCGCGAAGACAGCATGGTAACGTGGAGTTTTTCGGGTTTTCTGTAACATCTGAATAGGGGCCAGTTACCTTTAAATAGATATCCCGGTAGGCATTCCCCTAGGCAGATCGTTCTAGCGTTGCGTTGCTGTAACTTTAACGAACAATATTCTCTATTGTTAATAAAAATTTTAACTGACATTATTTAAGATTTCTTTACAAGCAACATATTTAAATGGGGCTCCAATTTAAATTTTGTCTAGGGCTTGTTAAAGGCTTAATCCAGCACTAGGTTCAGTGCCTCACCACGCGGCCTCCTCATTGTGAGTCTGGCAGAACCCATAATGGACTTGCCTAGAAAGCCCTCTTAGTGCCAACAGGACGGAAAAAGTTAAAAAAAAAAAATTGTTCTTGAGGTCATCGTCAAAAGGCTTTGCTGGCTCCCATTTGAGGGACCTGCATTTAAATATTTACATTTTGATATAATGTAATTAATAAACACGAATTTTCTTAATTAGAGTAGATTAGCCAAACTGTAATTAATCAGAACACGATATACTTGGCTCTTCAAAATAATACTGACACTGTACTTTAAAATTTCAGTATTGGGAAGCGAATAAAGAATTAAATAAAGTTTTATTTTTTTAAATTTTCGAGACATGTTTCTGATTAACACGAGTGAATCGATTTGATTTTGATCTTCATGGTTATAAATCAAACAAATGAAGCATCTATTAATAGAGTGACATAGATACGATATATATGCCGTATATCTGTTGTAAAGTCCACTTTAGCTATTTAAGCTTGATTTTCTAATGTCAAGTTTCCAAATGAGCAACATAATCTGATCATTAAGAGGCAAAGTTTAATTAGGCGTTAATTAATCTTATTTATATCATAGTAATTTACCCGTAATAATCTTAACTTACCTTTGTTCCAAAATCTCCCAAGCCATGTAAATTTATTATCTAAATGATGCAAAACTATATTTTATTTTAAATTTATAAAATATAAAATAAATGAGATAGAAGTTAGTTAGTTAATTAAATTATATAAGCTACATATTTATGCATTTTTAATTTACAGATTAATTAACCAGATATTCAATTTATTTGATTTATAAATGGAGAATTATATAAGATGTTAATGAAATTTTTAAATTTAATTTTTCATAATTTATTTCTCCACTGGCGGTCGAATGGATAAAACCACTGATCACTGTAGTTAGTGAGCCACCAATGGCGGAGTAAATAAAACCCTGAATATTGGTGCCTAACGGACTGGCCACGTGGAGTTTTCTGGGTTTTCTTCACATTGGTAACACCCAAATAGGGTCCAGTTTCCCATAAAAGACTTATCGTCTGTATGTCGTGTTGCCGTATACGAATAAAACCAAACTTGTGGTTGGTTGCAGTTTCGCACCTCATCAACGGGCTGGCTACTGGAGTTTTCTTGGTTTTTACACGTGTCTAACACTTCCTAGTCTCGAGTTACTCAAGTTTCAATGCGAATATGTTGGGAGTGCCATGTGGTATCAACTCGTTCAGTGAATGGTCTCGTTGAACGGATTGGTATCCCGTGATACTCTCAACACATTCGTGTTGCTACTTACACAACTCGAGATCAGGCTTCCCGAATGGTATCAGTTGCTGCATAATTTTATTCTGAGAATAAAATTATTACTTAAAAAATTATTTCGACTTTATTTTTATTTATTTATTAATTCCTAATATTTAAAATTCTTACTCATTTTAAAAAATATATATAAAGATTGAAAATATGTTTATATTATTATTAATGTGATATTTTTAACTCATAAAAATTATTTATAATTAAATGTATTAAAACTTCATACAATTAAATTGAAGGCTGAGAAACAAAAATTTGCATGAAAAAGTATTAAAATTACAAAAAATGAAATGATAGAAGAAAGAAAATACATTATTATATTTTTCTTAAGATTTACATATAAATCTTAAGTAATTTTTAACGGTGAAGTGCTGTTGCCGGGCTTAGATTGTTAGTGACAAAGCTGCCAGATTGGCCGAAAAATCGTTTTGATGGCATTTTGGTCGATTTCGGGTTATTTTTTAGAGTCGAATTTTGGCGACATTTCTGCTTCGACTATCTGGCACCCCTGGTTGGCCATGTTATAATTACAATAATAGGACGGCTCCAGCAAGAAAGTCACTTAGTTCAAACACTTCCCATTGATCAAATTTAGCAAATGAGTTCTCAGATTAATCTCATGGTTTCTAGATGTACAAGAAAGTATGAAAATTTTAATATATTTTGAGCTGATCGAATTACAAAAGATTTTCGATCAGTCAAGTGACCCGTACCACTGTCACGTGGTATATTAGAATCTTTCGGGTTTGCGGTAATTTGTTTTTTAAATATTAAATACACACGTTAAGACAACTTCCTAAAAATATAATGCTTCTAATACATTTTTAACGTTTATACTTCTAAAAGTTTACTTTTTGTCACGTGAATATTTTGTAAATATTTTAAAAAATTTATAGTAACTTTTAAAAAAAATTTTTTTTAGACTAGAGAAAGCCACATATCAATTCAGAGGGATCTCATAAGGCTACTCGTTGTAGGCTACTGCTGAGCTGCATAATTATACATCAAGGGTGACACTTGTCACGATAGAAGTCATACACTTTCTATCAGAAATACTGGAGAGCCGTATTGTCTATTTATAGTGTTTTAACTATATATAATAATTAACGTTTTATAGTAAATATCATTGCTACTTTACTGGCACTTTATGACTAGGTAAACAATTAATCAACTCTTTCAACATTATGAATGTATCTTAAGATTTCAGTTGCCTGTTCGAAGTTTAACGCGAGTTAAACTTACAATCCCTATGTATACAAGGTATTACGTAATATCCGGAAAACTTATAATATTATACAGTGAAACCTAGTTAATTCGAATCAGTCGAGGGAAAAATTCGAACTTCGAGTTTAAAAGTTTCAAGGAATGCGAGTTAAATCAGTTTGATTTAATCTGTTAGACGATTGGTGAAAGAAAATGACTTCGAGTTATCCAGATTCAAATTAATCAGGTTTTACTGTATGTGTAAGTAGTGTTTATCAAGTTTATAAAAAATTGTATAAATAATTGGGAGCCGCGCGTGGTTCACGAGCCACAGTTTGGCCACCGTGGCACACAGTACATTCCTCATGAGCCCAAAAATATATATACCTATATTGAAAAGAATAACAGAAAAAATATTTTTCTCTGTTAATCTGTCTGAAACGTAAAAGAAAGTAGGTGCCTAAATAATTTTATATCATATTTTATATTTATTAGGTCACTCTAGAAGGCCGTTGATTTCTTACCCCTCTAGGTTTAGACAATTGAATTAATTAATATAGCATTACATATTCTTCGATAATAGTTTTTTCGTTTCTATTATCATAAAAATCATGCCCTTGACTTATATATTTATTTGGCTCACTAAATTTAATATTTCATTTCATTTAAAAAAAATTAAAGTGCTACTGGCAGTTCCAAGTTTGTGCTTTCATGTAGATTTAACTTTCTGTTATTTGAACTGTGACGTTAGTGTTTAGCTTTGTCAACAATATTTGATTTGCTGAAAGAATTCTTGGAGTGGTTCTACTTAAAACTTTGATAGAAAGTTGTGTGACTGTAGGGCATGTTCCTTTCGTTGTCAGCTTAGCTTTTTGGATTTCAGACTTTAAACAAAATACTTATAATGCTCTTTAAGATACTATATTTAGAATACCGAATTAATTGATGTGGTATTATTAATATTCTCATCAGCATTAGTTATATCAGCGAGGCAATTAATAATAATCAGTACAACTCGATTGACTGATAACACAAATGAACAGTAATTACAAGCAGCTCCGTTTCTGTATAACCCTTATATTAAACAATGTAGGCTAGTGTTTCCTCTTATATTTTAAATCTGTTTTGCTGTTTAATGAGACAAAATTGAGATATTTTAAAGTGATTTATGTATAAAGTTTACTCTTAGAGAGGGAAAAACTATTACATTAGTTTTGCTAGAATCGAATGAGTATATAATTGGACACTTATTTGAATATATTTGTAACTATTAATTATTTTAAACAATTTTTTTCACTTATTTTTGAAAATAATCAGATTAATTTGGTGCAAATTCACTTAAACTATTTGATTTATAAACTCATATTAAACCCATACTATACATACGTTGACGGCTGGATGGTCCTGAGGTTAAGATGGCAGCCTATTGCGCAGAGGGACCAGGATCGAGTCCGGATGGGTCGAAAAATCCCAGGAAATTTTCGAGGATGATCTTTCCGAATAAATCGGGCTCCGTCCCTCACATTTGGTTACTCCATCATATCCTGGTCCACAATGGTGGCTCACCAGTGACGATAAAACCATTGAACACTGGTAGTGGGTTCGCGCCCGTCCAATGGACTAGCCACGTGGAGTTTTTCTGGTTTTCTTGACGTTAGTAACTCCTAAATATGGGTCAGTTTCTCGTAGAAGACCTCCCGGAATCAATCTCCCTCGGCAGATCGCCCATGTGTCGCGTTGCCGCGTACGAATAAAACCAAACCAAGTCATAATGGGTGGCAAAGCCCGTAATGGTCCTATAAAAAGATCTTAGTACCCAGGCGGAAAGAGTTAAAAACATAATACCATATACAGTAATTTAACTTATTTTATATTAATTAATACAATATTTAAATTAAATAGGAAAGTAAATCTCAAAACTTATTTGTTTCACGTAATTAAATCACGTTTGTCGTTTAAACCGAATAAAATTCTGAAAATTGAAATTTTGTTGCGTGAGTTTAAAATTATGAATTTTAGATTTATTAATAATAAACGAATTTCTGAAAGTTTTAAATTATACAATATTTAATTTATTATAACAAATTTTCACAAAATTTAAATAATTGTAACAGGAATTTTTGGAATTTTAAAACCGAATAATCTTTCTAAATCTATTATATAGATTAATTTATCAAAATTATTAATTAATCTGTAACTAAACGAAATAATAATTCATAAACATTAATTATGATTGAAATAAAACGAAATTAACATATCTTTAAATGTTAAAATTCAATATCCACCCCGTTCCTTTTCCATATACTGTGTTGATTTCCATCTATCTAACTCCTTCTCGTCATTAAGGAAGGACAGACGGACAGACGGACAGACGGACGACAGTGGAAATGTATAGGTGTGAAACCTGGAAATTTCAACTCAAAAGTTCTAAAATTTGCTAAAAATGCTTTCATATTAATGTAATAAAAGCCGTTTAGAGTCATTATCAAATATAGGATGGATGAGATCGATTGCCTCTTCGTTAAATATATGTAAATTATAAAATAAATATGAAATATAATTTACATATTTTTTAAATAGTGGAAATTATTAAGAGTTGTACAGGTTTTAATATGAAAACTCTGTATAATTCTTCAANAATTGCACTTAGCTACTTGTTTATTATTAATTTATTTTTTGATTTAAATGTATTTAAATAAAATTAATAAAGAAGTAGCAGAATTATACAGCTATCAAACATAAGAAAAACATTTTTAGTTTATTTAGACATTTTTAATTATTTATTTATTAATACTAATAATAACAATTTTAATAATTTGTAAAGTATTAAATAGGTTTATTAATTTCTTTTATAGTTACCAATGTCACCATGGGCTAATTATACATTTCGTGTAATAGCACGAAACAAAATTGGGCCCAGTTTGCCAAGTGCCCCTTCCGATAGATGTGAAACACCAACAGATGTGCCATATAAAAACCCAGACAAAGTAGAAGGTTATGGAACAGAACCTGACAACTTGATCATATCATGGACTGTAAGCAACTTTTTTTTTCTATATTTTAATAAATTATATTAACTATTTTATTATACATTATTAAATGATTTAAAAATAAATGCTGTTTATAAATAACATATGTCAATACTTATAAATTTGATCTATTACTTTTCCAATAAATATGAACAAGTTAATTATAATAATTTATTACAGTAAAGAAATTTGAGAGTTTTAATGTATTTCTGATATTTTTTTGACTCTTAAATTTTTGGTTTTATTGAATCTCTGTGTTATGCATCTACCAAATTCTTTGTGTCTTCTGTTTTGATTTTTATTCTTTGTTTGGTTAATATTCAGTCTTCTTTTGTTTTAAGAATTTATTTTTCTTTTATTTAATTTTTAATTTCATTATTATTATTATTATTATTATATAAGTTTAAGAGGGAGGTGGGCTTTGGAGAGTTATTGGAGGATCTTACAATATTTTTTTATAGAGTATCGAAGAATATTTGTACCAAATTTGGTACGGATACGTTGAATGATACATAAACTTTTATCTAACAAACACACATACTTTGACATATGTTAGTTATAAAATATATCTATATTTGAGAAAGGCTATCGATTTTATCTCATTTATATCAAAAACCATTGTAAAATTATTTCATCAATTCTAATTTTTAATGAAATGCTTTCTAAATTTAGTTTTTTTAAAATAATGTAACAATAAAGAAGAGTTTAAAATAAAAATTTAACGATTAAATTAATATTTTTTTACCATTTTGCAACAGCAGAAAAATCCCTCACTAAATCTATGTTGAAGCCATCCATTTTTTCCTACAAAATCACTTAAACAACACTTTTAAATGTTGTTTATTTTTTTTCAAGTAAACTTATTCAATGTGTTTTATGATGTTTTTTTAATTTTGTTTTCCAATAACATATGATGCAATAAGAAAATACATTTGTTTTAGATAAAGATAGATGACATTCAGTAAACTAGTGGCTCGTCCATCATTGTCTGACAACAATTTGTGGGGATATTTGATCATCTGTCTTCTCATATCGGAACTTTCGTGAAAACTTTTCTTTCATATAAACGTATCATCTACCAATATAATGTATCTAAATCTAAGTATACATTTTAAAAAGTAATGTTTGAGAATTTGATCAAAAATATTTAAATTAAATTTTTTCTTTCCTACGCTATAAAAAGAAGAGACTTTTGCCCTGGCAGTGTTTTGAAAACGGATAAAATATTAAAGTTGAAGATTTTAATATTCAGATGGGATCCTTAGATTTATGGGGCGATAACGTTGTTAACAATTCATTTAATAGAATTTAAATTGCCTGAAGGATAGACTTAACAATAACTTTTTTATATAGCAAAAGTTGCATTTAAAAGGTCCCCCCTTTTTTACTATAAATGTCGTTTTATTGTTGTTCTTTCTCTTTCTTTCTTTCTGTTTTCTGCCGGAGAAAATGGCATTGATGAACTATGTAATTTTGTAATATTCGTATTAAAATTCGATCTTAGAATACTGTAAATACTGTTTTTTTCCCATTCCTTTTGGTAGAAATAACATTCGATTATATAACCTTCTACATATACTTTTTATGCGATGGTAAAATTCTGTTTAAATTATAGAAGTTTTGAATGTTGTTTTACGGTGCTATTTTCTGCTTTTCTTTTTAAAAAAAAGAAGAAAAGAATTGACGTAAAACTAAATACATTTTATTCCAGATACAATTTATTTTTATTTAAAAATAAATTTATTTAAATTATAACTTAATTTTATGTGAAACACGGAGTTGAAGAAAACTACATTAATGAATTTTAAGAAAGAAAATATGCATTAAAAATTATATTTATTTATTTTGTAATAAAAATAATACTTTTTAAAATATTATTTAAGAATTATAATTACGTAAATTATTGTGGCAGATCCGAAGAAATTCGACTAAAATCTTTCTCGTGTGAGATGTTACTGCATCAACTAACGAATTATTTCGTCATTACGAACTTATATTTTAATAGTTTATTGAAATTTTCTAAATTTAAAAAGTGATAAAGCCTGTTTTTTACAATATTTGTAACTATAAAAAACTTTACTAAACCGGATACATTGCAATAACACACCATCAACTGCCGGTTGCGGGTTCGAGTCCCGCTCCTTTCTTATTCTTTTCTTCCACTTTAGTCTAAAATTATTTAATTAAATTTAATACAAAATGGCATCTAAAGCCTTCCTCTAAGGCCAAATTTATTTGTAAATTATTATTATTAGTACTGAATTATAGCCTAATGATTTACAGCAGTTGATGGTGTGTTATTGCAATATTTGTAACATTATTAATTATTATTTTAAAAAAAAAAGAATTCCAAAAATACTGCAAATAGTAATTAAATTCAAGGAAATTTATTATTTAACTAATAGAAAACCTTGTTAGCAGCATCACTTAATGACTGCAGAAAATTACTGTATACGATAATGAATTATTTTTCTTTATTTATAAATATAATCATTGTCTGTAATTAAAAATTTGGTAACAGTTGCTTTCCTTTTAAGGTTTTAAAAGAGAAATTAAAGTAAATCCAAATCGAATTGTTTCAATTATTTATTGCACCGATGAATAATTTATTTAAAAAAATAAGAGCCAAAAATTATTATTAATAAAATTTTGAAGTTTATATTTAAAAAAATATATATATTAATTTATTTATAGTTTCAAGTAGTGATACTTAATGCATTATATTTACAATAATGTGTAGATATGTCATCATCATCCTGCTCGTGCGGGACTAACGAATTTTCCTGTTTATCTTCATCTCAAAACTGTACTTGTATACCTGTTCGATGGCACTGCGATGGCGATAACGACTGTGAAGAAGGAAACGACGAAATTGGCTGCGGTAAGTAATTTTATATATAATTTATAGGTAATATTAAATACGATATTTTGGAAGCTGGAAATTTAAAAATCGTTTAAGTTCCTATAATGTCGTGAATTTTTTTTTAAAAATATGTTTTCTTATCTTTTAGTTGGACGTTCCATGCAACACACGATCTTCGTTCGATAAGCAAAGTCAAAGTTATGTTGCATTTACGAGATATTGCTCTTTAACTTTAATTTTTTTTTTTTGGATAAAAGTCTTTCGAAGCCATTAATTTATGGATTAAAACATAGCTTTTTCAGTTTTATATCTATTAAAAGTTGAACTAAATGTTTATTATGCGTTGAAGAAGATGATTTTTATAATTGAATTTTCAAAATTAATTTGTTAAATCTTTAAAGAGTTTAAAGGTTTTTAAATTATTTTGAAATGATTTTAAAAAAACAAATATCAATCTGGTTAATTAATATTATTTGGGTAAGAGATCAATCACTTGTTCCTATAATAATCCATCCAATATAACTATTACCATCCAATAGTTATATTGGATGGATTTTTATTTTTAAAATTTTTGTAAGTAAAATATAATTTTATGGTACAACAAAAATCATCTTTTTCTTTCGCCAATTTATCTTATTTCTGATTTTAATAAGTCTCTTTCGAGTTGTTTTATCTCTAAAGGCAGTTCACGTGACTGTTGGAGGTTTAAATTTAACTCTTCCCATTTGAAAATAATAAAAAATTAAATAAATTTATATCCATTCACTCCATTATGTTGTGTTACCCTACCTATATTGTGAGATTAAGTGCGTATTTCTTTTTGAACTTTAGCCTTTTCAATATCCTGTGCACGGGCTTGCTATCTCTCATACATCTTTCAACTTCTTTTCCCCAATGTCTTCTGTTCCATCATCATCAAACTTTCGAAATTAAAATTCTTGGTTTTCGAGAAAACTTGCAGACAGATGTAGAAATAATGTCCCTTGACTAACTTCTATATATGTATACCATCTTTACAGCTGTAGAATAGTTGATAAAGTTGAGTAAAAATTCAGTATACATATATAAATGATATTCAGTATAAAATATATATTTGTATGCGTGTGTGTACACACAGAAACAGACACGTAGACACAAACACACACGCCCAAATACATGTATGAACTCACTCATGATATATCTGTATGTATGTGTAAATATTAGTTCTATTTTGTTTATTGTTTCTTGAATTTGTTTCATGTCTGTTTATCTTTCCTTAATCTCGAAAACGGTGTTAGATAAATGAAATTCAAGACGTGTGTGGAAGGCATAGGGGCGGGAAGCCGATTATCTATATATAAACTTCTGATGCAAACCGGAAGTCACGTTATTATAATTCAAAAATTTTCCCTTGGAAGGAGTTAGATAGATGACGGCACGACTCTATTGCTAACAGGAAAAGTATGTTGTACAGGGATAAGATACATTACAGTACTAATTTGAGGTGGTAGAGCATATATTTAAAATTAAATAAATTAAAAATATGAGTAAAAATTGCAGCCCGGCATTGTGACGATGTGACAAGAAATAATTGTTCGTTATTTATATAATATTTCTTAACCGTTTAAATTTAGTAAAAATGCAGGGATTTTATTGAAAAATATATATTTTTGTTTTCTTTCTCATCTTTCTCGTTTTAAATTTGACTTAGACACAGAGAAATCCAAATACAGTAGATGCCGCTTATTGTAATCGTGAATATAATCAGAACCAACATGTCCCAACGATTCTTTAGTTTATTGTAAATCAGAAATTCGCTTATAGTCATCATTGCATTAATGATAAATTTAAATTTACTTAGTAACATCAACTGACGAAACAGATAATGACGATTATTAGCCATGCCAAACTATAAGAACGTTAACACAAGGGTCAGAATTAATTTAAATTAAATAATTCAATCATAAAAGACGTTCATGATACGGAATAATGTTTCATAAAGCATAAGAATTAGGCAAAATATAGGAAGAAAGATTTTTTTGCAACCGATGGAGGAAATGAGAGAACATCGGGAGAAAAGTTCTGATTATGGATAAATGCAGAATGGCCAAATACTGTATTGCCGTATATTCACTGAGGAATATTGAACACGAAACAGCACATTATTTATGTGCAGCGTCTGATCAAACTAATGTTTAAACATGAAAATTGTAAAGGATTAAAATCACTGAAGGAACATATTACGTTTCTCTGCTGTGAAATTAATGCTGAATGAACTATTCAAATAATTAATATTATAATTAATAAATCTGTATGTTGTTATTAAATATATTCTTAAATATTTATAATTGTTTTAACTTGTTTTAAATGATCTGATTTAATAAACTAGAATTTTCGCTAATTTTTTGTTGGTTATTGTTTTTAGTATAAGTTAGTGATTACAATAAGCGGCACCTACTGTGCATAATTATTTCGAGAACCTAATGATAACATTTAACATGATTTAATGAGTTTATATATATGTTTGTATGTATACTTTATACAGAATTATATCGGCGCACAGAACCGGATGATAGTAATTAAAGTACCTCTGTTCAATGCTGTCTAGAGCGATATTTGGTAGTCAAAATGCAGCCAAAATTGGTAGGGTGACATTTAAAGACATGCAGAAGATAAATCCGTAAAATTTAGTACTAAAACTTTGAGCGCTTTGGTTCTTAATCCGTATGATTTTGTAGTGGAGGCACTAGTGTGGTACTATACCAGGGGCGTATCTACATAGGACTAATAGGGCTTAAGCTCTGGGCCCCAAGTATCAAGGGCCCATAGAAATTGAATTATTATTATAAATTTTTAATAATTTTTTCATTAACAATGAGCATAATTCGTATAGTAAAACATAATTAATATTAATAATATAATAATAATGATAATTTATAGTATTATTTGTATTACCAAAAATTCGGCCCAATTGGACTTCAATAAGCCCTATGCCCCGAAAAACCTAAATCCGCCCCTGTACTGTACATCCTCGAAATTTGTCATCCTCGAAAGACAATATCATATTGCATTTGAGAAACATCACAGAGGAATAAAGGATCAATTATGATCATCCGTGGTGCCCATTGTTCATCGTCTTCACGTTTTACATATTCGGAATGGCGACAATATTTATCAGTATTTTCTGCATCTCTAAGCTCTGTGTAGCAGGAGTACAAATAAAATGTTTTTGCTTGCAGCACCAAAAGTGCCTCAGTGATAAATTTCGATTACAAATTTTTTGCGAAATGATTTCCGCATGCCCTGAAATGTCACCACGCCATATTTAATTGCATTTGGACTGCCAAAACATCTCTCCAGACAGCATTGAAGAGGTGTACTTTAATTACGATCTCTCAATATTTACTTTCAGAAGGCAGAAACCATAAATATTTTAATACGGAAACAGAATATACGTTAAATTTGTTTACCATTCTTTGGAATGAACGTAAATTCTACATCTCTACTTACCATTTCAAAGTGAGTTTCTGTATATATATTTATACCTTATTACATGAATTTTGCAATAAAGGAACATCTTCCATCGTAAAGTAGTGATTAGGTTAGGATAGTTCAGATAAAAAAGAATCAAAGTATAGTGCAACTGATAACATTCAGTATTAAGGGTATAAGTGCAACATATTGATCTGCACGTCTTAGAGTATTGAGATGTACAGTACAAGATCGAATCTTGTATGAATTGCCTTTAAAATAAGTTATTTTAAAGATTATTATTGATAAATAATTTTAATATTAATTTATTATTATTAAAAGAATTAATTTATTACTTTCCCGATTGTTATACCACGTATATAATAAAAAGAAAATATGGCGATAGGTCAAAAAATGACTCCACCAAGATTTTTATATTTTTGGACTAGGACATTTTGAAATTCGGGTGTAATTTCTATATGTATGGATGTTAGTATATGTGGGGTGCACGATTTCGTTCATCCTCTTTGAAGCTTAATAACTCCTGTGCTTTTTGTCGAAATGTTCTGACATTTTGCAGGAAATTTGTGTATTAAGGGGTATTGATGCTATTAGATTTTGGTGGTTAAAGGTCAACGGGGTGGGAAGATAATGGGGTTCGTGTGTATCTTCAGTAGGGTCTGACTAATTTAACGACGTTTTTACTCGTTATTAGTATTTACAATTTTTTTTTATAAAACCCATCCTTATTCTAAAAATTAAGGTTTTTGCTATTTTATAGCAGTTAAAAATATAAACATCTTTTTTAATAAAATATCATAACAGATGGAGCCACCAAATGTTGCCGAGAAAGTTAAGCAACCCGTTGCTCGTTCATCTTGTTATGATCAATGTACAATTCTGATGATACTTAGTTAGCTTCTTGTAAATGGTAAATATTAATTACTTATTGCGACATCGTCACACTGCAACTTTTAGTCATATTTTTAATTTATTTCATTTAAAATATATGCTCTCCACCTCAAATTAGTACTGGCTTGCCCCTGTACAGTATATCATACTTTTCTTTTAACAATAGAGTCGTGCCAGTCATCTATCTAACACGTTTAAGGGAAAATGTTTTGAATTGAAATAACGTGACTTCCGGTTTGCATTGAAAGTTCGTATATAGTTAATGGGGCCTCCTACCCGTAAGTTTTCTATATCTAGTCTCGTCTTTCATCTATCTAACTCCCTTCTCGAGATTAATGAAAGACAGAAGGACCGACAGGCAGACAGACGATTTAATTGAGCTGCAATTTGAAAAAATTGCAGCCCAATTAAATCTTAAAGATTTTAAATTAAATACAGTAGCCTTTTAAAGTATTTTCAGTGTTTAAAACCGAATTGAATTTCAGAAAATACGGGTAAAGATATAAAAACTTTCCAACACCGGATCGATAATACTGCAAAGTATATTCTTCCATTCCTTTTACAGATTTGTCTAATGCTTTAAAATATTCTTTACTAGCATATATCGATTATTTAATATAATAAATTACAATTCATTAGCTATTTAAATGTTAACCGATAAAAAAAAAAGGTTTAATGACTACTCTTCTTAATTATCAAAGGAAAAAAATTGATAAAGAAGATCGTAAAGATATAAATTTACGAGTATTAAAAAATCAAATTCAAATTGGAAAAAAGTATAATAAAAACAAAAAGATTTTGAGTAAAATCTTAAAAATAGAAATAATTTGCTAACAATTTAAATTTAAAATAAAAATATTTTTAAATCTATCTGGTTAAAGATCATAATTACGATTAAAAAATTATATAAGGAATGTACAATGAATGATTTTATTTTGCGTAAATTATATATTATTGGTCTTGCAATTTTCAAATTACAGACTTATACATCCCCACTGTCATTTGTCTGTCCGTCCGTTCTTTCTTAATCATAAATAACGGAATTAAATAGATGTAAATCGAGAACGGATATAGAAAACTTAGAGGTCGGAGGTCACATTAACTATATACGAACTTCCGGTCTGATCCGGAAGTCACGTGATATTTTAAAGAATGGTAAAAAATTTCAGCACGGCATTATGATGTCACAATAAGTGTTTTGCTCGTGTTATATAAATTTAATTTTAAAACACTTCTTATAATTTAAATATTTTAAAATAAATTCTAAAAATAATCATTTATTTTATAAACATTTAATTTAAATCAAATAAAAATAATGCTATTTTTTTCTATTTAATTTTAAAATGTATTTTTATATTTTATAATCCATTTATTCAGAAATAAATAAATTAAATTATTATTTATATATATGTATTAATGCTTGACTAGCAGCCATTTTCTTTTCTTAAAAAAAAAAAATAATAATAATAATAATACAAAAATATTTCGAGCAACAAGTTCGTGTATTAATAATTTATGTGGGATGCCCTTAATATAAAATTGATAGACGTTTAAAGATAATATATGGAATTAACAAGTGGAAACATCCTTAATGGTTTATCCGGAAACTTCATTCTCAATGGTTTACATAAATTCTGATAAAGCGCTCAACTATACAATTTCATATTCCACTTATAAATGAATCTCTACAATGGCTTACAATATAAATAAAGAAATTATCGTTTTTCTCTCTTATATTTGCTGTTTGCACGATTAAATTTCAAAAATATACAGGAATTATAGCATACGTATCGGGGTTTAACTAGGATTGAAGAGCTACTGATTTAATGTCAGTGTCATTCGACCAATCTATCAGCTCATATTCTTGCTTTGACAAAATAATTCTCGTTCTTATCTGTCCGCATAAGCAGGTTTTTTTTTTTTAAAAAAAAGGATTTCTGCCGTATATATTGAAGTTGTTTATAAATACATTAAAAAAAAATGAAAAATTTATAACGGTAAATTCATATTTTCAGGATGTTTTGTAAAGTCTTTTCAGTGGACTTAACTTGTTATTCACTGTGGAAAGTCAATAACTTTGATATATTCAGATTTGTAAATATGTTTCTTAAGATATGTATGTAAATTTACATTTTCTTATTTTTTTCCATTAAATTTTCCTTATCTATGTAGTTTAATATTGAACAATTTAATACTATTCCCATTTTCATATATGTTTATATTTAGATTTCTTTTGAAAGCAGGGATAAAAATCAGGAAATAATCATAAAAAATGCTATTTTCGATAACATTTAATAACTTTTATACGGTCGAACCTCCAAAAAAAACACGGCAACCTCCCAACAACGACCACCTGTAAACAGCGACCGTTTCATCAAGAACTAATTTTTGAATGAGGAAAAATTTTTAATTAATTTAATTCAATTTAATTTATAATATATGCTCTCGATTTTAGTACTGCATTGCCCCTGTACATCATACTTTTCCTGACGACAAAAGAGTAATGCCGATCATTTATCTAACTGTTCTGGAGAAAATGTTGGCATTGAAATACGTGATTTCCGGTCCAGACTAGTCTTTTGTATGCAGTTAATGTAATTTTGTTCTCGAGATTAAAGAAGGACAGACAGACGGACGGACGTCATTGGGAATTTATAGGTCTGCAATTTAAAAATACAGAATAACTTCCACACAAAGGCCATTTTTTTACGTTTACGTCGTTGGCCTTTCTTAACAGGTTTGACTTGTATTATAATTTAAAGAATTTCGGAACAGAACAATAATGATAAAATAACAATTAAATTTATACTTAAACATTTTTAAAAAAAATATAATTCAAATATTAGCATCTTCCCACTTAAAAAATGGATTATATAATAGGATTTATAATTAAGAAAAAATTTCCAATGGCCATTAGCTGTAAATTAATACTTTTTAATAAAAAAAGGAAATCATTTTCCTTGGAGCAATATTTAAAATGTTGAAATATTAAACTCTTACATACAAAATACACATCTCGGACATTCTGTAACCTATATATCATATTACCTAAAAGTCAGTGGAAAAGAGATTTAGATATACTTTTCGACATTCCCCCCCAAAAAATCTTAAAAGTTTATATTAAAAAATATATAAATAAATTTAAATAATGTATAATTTTCTTTCTTTTATTAAATAAAACGTAACGAACCGTGTTTTCAATTCTACTAAAATGTAACACAAGAAGTGTTTCCGTGTGTTTTTTTTACATATCATACAGAGTTCCATTTACATACAAGCTCAGGCCTCGTGCTGTTAGGATGTAGTTTAGAGCCTAAAGCTTTTAAATTTCTAGTGTAGAAAGGAAGGACCTCTTCAGCTATAAAGGCTTTGATAAGGTTCGTATGTATTTTAGTGTAAATTTACAGTCTTCAATTTGAAAATTGTAGCCCAATAAATAATAATCAGGCTTAGATTTTATAAAACATTTATAATTTTACATAATTTTAATAGATTTATTTATTTAAAAATAAAATTCAAAAATTTAACATAGTTTAAATGAAAAATTTCTTTTATTACTCGAAATATTCGTTATTTCAGAATCATGTTTATTTATCTGAATTTTGTTTACCTTTTAAGTAATAAAGTAATTAAATAAGTAATTTATTTTTAATTTTACAAGTAATGACTAATATCGAACTAATCATTTTTGTTATGATTTAAAGTTTCAATATGAAAAATCGACGTTGCGAATGGTAACTTGTAAAGTTTTCTTCATTTACTTTAAATTTTCTTTATCTTTATTTAATTAAGTTGAATGTAATATTCCTTTCTTTCTTTTATGTCAGAAGCTAAAGGCTTTACATCTATTCAGCCCAACAGTGGCGGAATGGATAAAACTATTGAACACTGGTTAGTGGTACGTGGGTTTGCACCTCGCCAACGGGCTGATTACGTGATGTTTTTCAGGTTTATTCACGTTTTTAGCACCTAAATAAGGGCCAGAATCCCATAGAAAATCCTCCTGAGAGGCAGACAAATATATATATATATATAATTGATGTAATTTGATTCGTGTGGTTTAGTGTATATATTGAACGTATAAACATGCACCCAATATATCAGTTTTATGGCTATAATAAATGAAAATTTATTCAGTGAATTTTTTAGTATAAAGTTGAATTATGAAAATTTTGCAAAATTATTATATAAATTATAAAAACAGAAATTTTAAGTTAATTTTAAATTTAACAATTCGTTTACTTTCCCAATAAAAACTCTGGACTGGGTAATTTGATAATAATTGTACAGGTTTTTTTATATTAATATTTCTTCTAGAAATTATTATAAATATTGGAAGTTATTAAACCTTCCTTATCGAATCTTTCAACCTATTCAAGTTCACTATTGAAAAGATAGTTCGATAGTGAAGTATTGATAATCAATAAAATTTATTGTTGTGAAATTTTTGCGCCTGCAGAAATATCTAAAATAATAAAATTTTAATCTTTTTAAGTTGAAAACCTAATTAATAATAGCAAGAAAGTACATTTTAACATCAATAAAGCTTAAAGGCATGAGATATATATTTTTTTCTGAACTTTTAAATTGAGAATTTCGGAACGAATCTTTATACTTATTAAATATAATATTTAAAAATAGATTGAAATTATTTTTCAGTTGAATGCCGAAATAAATTTAGGTTATTTCATTTTTTTTCGATCGATTATATTGAGAAATTCGTTGGAAAACTTTTATAAAAATTGATTTTCTAAGTGATCTTTAAGGAATGAATTCGTAATACTCATTCTAAACGTTCTCATCGGACGTAAAGAAAATAAGCCAATCATTATAATTTAAACTGATATTAATATATTAATGATGATAATAATGATGACAACCTCTGGAAATTTTTCATAAAATTTATTATAATAAATATAATAAATAAATAAATAATATTACAAACCAATTTGAATTCCACGTAAGCCCATCAGTGGTCAAGTAGATAAACCCACTGAACACTGGTGGTTGGTCGTGGGTTCGTGCCTCGTCGACAGGCTGGCCACGTGAAGTTCTGGATTTTCTTCACGTTTGTAACACTTAAATATGGGATAGTTTTCCGTAGAAAGTACTCCCGGGTGGTATCTATATTCACATGTGAATGAAGTGTTTCTAAACTTATTGCATTTCTTACGTTTTACAAATAAATAAATTTATTAAAATTATCATATTTTTATTGGAATAAACTTTTTCTTTAATTTTAAAAATTTAATTAATTAAATATACATAGAGACGTTTATAAAGATGAAGCCAAATAATGAATATATGTAAACATCTGAAAAATATGATTTAAAGTTTCAGTGGAGATGCCAACAGAACATTTGGCTCATGTCCCAGACACAGAGGGCCTCAATTTATTCTTTTGCGTAAATAACATGATGTAAAACTAATAGAACTCAAAGTTACTTTTGATAAATGATAGAAAATCAATCTTGATATATTTTATTTATTTTATTCATATATTTTTAGGTTTCGTAGTGAGGGGATAGAGCTACACATTTGTCAATGGACCGACCCCTACCTTATCTCGCTTATGTTCTAATGACAAGATGAAAATCGAAAATAATCTATTGAATGATTACTTCGTAAAATAATTATAATGATAAAAACAAGGATTTAATATTCACTATATATTTAATTATTTTTTAGTATTATATCTAAATGATTGATTTTGTTAATGAGAGATATCAACATATTAAGGATTGTAGGATTGTTACAATACATGGGCAATCTTCCAAGAGGTGTTTAGAAGATTTTTTTTATAGGAAACTGGTCTCTAATTAGGTGTTAAACTCAAAGAAAACCCAGAAGACTCCACGTGGCCAGCCTGTTGGTCAGGCGCAAGCTCGCGACAAACTACCAGTGTTCGCTGATTTATCTTATCTGTTTGATGTTGTTTGGGCTATCTTTTGTGTAAGAAAAATCACACCAAACTTAATGGTCAACTACAATTTTGCCTAATTTGAGCCACAGCTGAACGAAATATTTATAATCTTCAAAGAAATAATGCTTGAAAAATAGTTTAAAATCTATAAATTAGTAAATCTGCTTCAGATTTTACAGATATATCAACAAAATAACATTTGTAAATTTTTCTTCTTTAGCTAACCGTATTTAAAATTCAAACGTAAATTTAACAAATTTAATAACGAATTTATAGTACTAGAAATATTATCATTAAATAATAATATATAAAAATTAGCTTCAAAATTAAAAAAGAATATATACTTTGCAGATGTGGTTTTTAAATATATATCAACGAGTCTCTATGAAAAATCAATAAGAAGAACTAATTTTTGAATGAGGAAAAATTTTTAATTAATTTAATTCAATTTAATTTATAATATATGCTCTCGATTTTAGTACTGCATTGCCCCTGTACATCATACTTTTCCTGACGACAAAAGAGTAATGCCGATCATTTATCTAACTGTTCTGGAGAAAATGTTGGCATTGAAATACGTGATTTCCGGTCCAGACTAGTCTTTTGTATGCAGTTAATGTNATATGTATACTCAATATACATATAATACATTTCCTTGTTGTGATGAAGTGAAATCAATCAAAGCATCAATAGCTTTAGATAGATACTGCGTGAATATAGATAATCCGAATATTTTCTATAGAAAGAGAAATTCTTCATATTGAATTTCGATTATTTATTGTACAGAATGAAATTTCTAAGAAGTAAAAGAACAAAGATGCTTTGTTCACAAACAACTGATTTAAATTATTTATTAAACACGAGCAATTATTTATTGTGACATGGTCACAATACCGGGCTGAAATTTTAATCATATTTTTAATTTATTTAATTTAAAATATATGCTCTCCATCTCAAATTAGTAGTATCTGCCCCTGTATATCATACTTTTCCTTTAACAACAGAATCGTGCCGGTTATCTATCTAGTACATTTCAAGGGAAAATATTTGAATTGAAATAACGTGACTTCCGGTTTGCATTGGAAGTTATCAAATAGTTAATCGAAGCCTCTTGCCCCCTAAGGTTTCACATCTTGTCTCTTCTTTCATCTGTATAACTCCATTCTCGAAATTAAGGAAAGACAGACGGACGGATGACAGTAGGAATTTATAGGTCTATAATTTTTTTCAAACTACAGTCCAATTTATCAATGCTGTATTATTTGAAGAGGTTCTAGCGATACAATTGACATGTTTTTTGTTTAATAAACTACAAAAAGTGGCTAATAAATATCAGAAATTATACGCGATATATATACTTTTAATGAGTTTATATTTTCATTTTAACGAAAGACAACGAGAGTACACAAAGTGTTTAGCCGGCGGAAAAAGGAGAGGAAATAGAGGAAAGAAAAGAGGATGAGGACAGAAAGAATAGAAAGGAAATATCCCTCTGAGCGGTGTACATAAGGTTACTACTCCCTCTACGATTAATGTTAACATGCAGTTTTTAGGCTGCAAAGCAATGGGTCTAAAAGAAAACGAATACACCAATAAGAAGTGCAGCTGCATAAATGTTAGACAGAATAATGCTTAAAACTAAAAGCTACAAAATAATACAGAAAAGCTAGCAAGTCCGGTATAAAGCAGAATAGCTTAACCGAAACAACTAGAATAAACAGTTAATATACTAATAACTTAAATTTAACTTAGCTATAAGTTAATTTTAAGGTTTTGTGTCTTTACGTCCTATGGGTATTTAACATGGTGTTTTCTTTTTCTATATCCATCGTGGCCTCGGCCATGCCTGCTATCAGGGAGGTCGCGTGCTGAGGGATTGGATTTGATATATCCGGGAATTGCCTCCCGTATGATTCCTGGGATTGCTCTCTCGGATCGATTTTGGATCCCCCAGAGTAGTAAGCCGTCTTTTAACCGCCTCGGCCGTTTCATTTTATGTATTTATAATAAGGAATTAATGATATTGAAACTGTAGCATTAATATCAAGCAAAAAATGATTTTCCTCCTTCGTAAAATTTTTATGTAATTCTATAGAAATAGAATTACATAAAAATTGGTGTAATTTTAGTATATGATTTTAATATATTTAAATGAATACTCCATTTTTTATTTTATACGATATTTATAATAAGAATTTAAGGAATTATTTTAAAGAAATTATTTGGATTACTCTTAAAACATTTCTTTCTTAGATGTCATTTAATATATCCAAGTAAATAAGAATAAAATGTTTAGAAATTTATTATTATTATACAATATATTAAGAAGTTTCCGAAATATTTTAAAAGCTTTACTATAAAATAAATTAAAACTTTACGAAATATGTTTTAAACAGATTAAATGTAATTAAATGCTAATTTATTTATACCGTTTAACATGTTAAGTTCATTTTAAGATATATTTAAGTGAAAAGGATGTTGCACTTGTTTTCTCTTTGCGAGAAAATTTACTTACATTTAATTTATATATTTCTAAACTTAGAAAATCATTAACAATCTTACGACGTGAGGAGATTTTTACGTTGAGAACTTAACGTAGAAAGCTTCTTTATTTATACACGTTATATTAATTTATTATATTCAATTTAATTTTTTATAATTGTCTATTAATTTACAATCAATATTGTTTTTTAATTAAATACTTATTAAAATAGTAAAAATGATAAAGGCAAAAATTTATGGGAGTTTGTAACGTTGTAATTAGTAGTAAATGGAGAAAATTTACTTTGTTCATTTTTCTTTATATACAAATTTCAGACAAGAAAAATATGTAGTTCTTTACATGGAACCCACTACTGAACTCTGGTCGTGGGTTTGCGCCTCGCTAATGTGCTGACCATGTGGAAGTTTTTCCGGTTTTATTCACGTTTGTAATACTTACAAGGGCCATTCTCCCATAGCCATTGGCGGAGCGGATGAAACCACTGAACGTTATTAGTTGGTCGTGGGTTCGCTTCTCGCATTGTCACTTGGAGTTTTCCGGGTTTTCTTCATGATTATAACATCTAAATAGGGCTAGTTTTTCATAGAAAGCCCTCGACATCTCCCTCTGAAGATCACCCACGTGTCGCGTTGCACAAACAAACTTTACATGTAATTTTCGTTAAAATATTATTTTTAAAAAATATTGTAAAAATACCGATAATTATTTTTTAAAAAATAAGATTATTTTTAATATATTTTTAAGTTTTAATCCTGGTGTTATCAGTCATCATACAGGACATCAGATAAATTTTTTTTTCTTCAAGATTATGATAAATAATCGCACAAAAGTCAAATTTTTTTTAAAATATTTTAATTACTTATCTAGAATTTTGATTGTTTACATTTGGCATTAACATTTTCTATGATAGATTGCAAAAAAGTTTTTCTTTTATACAAATAATTTCATACGTTATCACTTTCTATTAGAGCAGGTTAAATAAACCTTTTGTGTGCGGTAATCAGTATTAATCAGTTAACGCGATTAATAAAATGACTGTAAGTGAGAACATGATTTTACCATAAGATACGGTAAGGCTGGTTAAATGAAAATAGAATGTAAAAATATTGATTGAAAATGTCATGCAAATTTAAATTTTCAGTTGGATTGTATTGGTGGAATGAGACAACACGATATATGCGCCATCTGCTGGGGGGTGCCTTTCTAACGTACTGACCGACTGGAAATTTTTGGGTTTTCTTCACGTTTCTAACACCTAATCCCGCTAGTGGCCGAGTGGAAAAACCACTGAACAATAGTCGTGGGTTCGCGTCTCATCAACGGACTAGCCATATGGAGTTTTCTGTGTTTTCTTCACGTTTGTAACACCTAAATAGGACCAGTTTCCCAAAGAATATCTTCCTGGTAGGCACCCCTTGGCATCTCTTCTATGGTTTGTGTTGTCTTATCCCATCAATCTATAATTTGATTTATTTGATTAAGGCAACGCGACATCTTCCGAGGAGGAATGCCTCCCGGAAGATCTTTTAAGGGAAACTGGCCCCTATTTAGCTGTTACTAACGTAAAGAAAACCCGGAAAACTCCACGTGGGTTCGCGTCAGCTAGTTGGCAAGGCGCAAACCCACGACTAATTACTAGTGTTTAGTGGTTTTATCCATTCGGCCACCGGTGGGCCTTCTCAATATATCTATCCATCCATCCATTAATTTCAATTTTGTTTTAGTTCTTAATTGCAAATAACATTCAAAACTTTTCTTTATAATCAAAGACGTAGCGACGAGAGATTTATTTTTTTCCTCTTCTGGCCTGGTAGGTTCTAACAGGGTTCTTTTTATGCCCACATTGGATTCAACCAGGCCCACAATGGGGCGCGACGTATCTGGGCTGTTAAAACATGCGCAATTACTGTTGTGTAATTGTGCACAATTCCTCTCTATACACTGCAATTTAAAAAAATTATAGCACATTTTATATATTATGATTTAAGAGCTTTTGATATGAAAAAGCCTGTGAGTTAAAATGCTTAAATTTATGAAAAATTGATGTTTTTTTCAGTGTTTCTGTTATTGCAACATAACTAGAAATCGGATCGAATCTGGAAATCTTAGGATCCAAATTCGAATCTTGTGCGAAATTTCTGTGAATAATTCGTATGAAAATTCATTCTTATTCATCTTTAATGCCAATCTCATTGCAATTCAAACCGTTCATTCCAATCTACCGAACGAAATAGCGAACGGCAATGTAACTCGATAAAAGATGCTTCACGAAAAATCAAATTCATTTATATATTTGTCATGTTGGAGTAATTCGAAATTTAAAATGTGTTTAAACTCTGATACAGTTTATTAAATTTGTCGTTTTTAAAATAAAAATAAGGTATATCTAATATCTAAGGTTTAAAAAAATAGTTTCAGTCAAACTTGTGAACAACGGTAACGAAGGAGACATTTAAAAAAATGGCCGTTGTTCGCCTGCAAATTGAAATACTAAATTAAAATTGTGAATTTTATGCATATTTTAAATGGAAAACGAGTACTTTGAATTGTTGCTATTAATTATATTTCATAAATTACGTCATATAAAGCGGAAATTTAAAATACAGGGTATCATAATTGCAGAGTGGGTGTTCAATGCTATCTGTAGGAAAAATTATTAAATCGATCGCAACTAAATTTGGTATACGTTCTGCCTGAGTGTATGGTTTGGATTTTCAGAATAAAATTTTATTTTAATATTCAGCCGATAGGACGAAATTTGGCGCTGCTCTCTCCTTAAAATGCATATTAAGTCCGTTTTCTAGCGAACTTCGGTAGTGATTGACAGTTTTACATTTTACATCAAAGACGCAGAAATTTAATTTAAGATAAAATCTGATAACAGATGGCGCCATACAAAATTTTAACTTTTTTTACCGGCAAAGTAACGCTGGATTTTTTTTTCCTAAAAGTGAAAATTAGAGCTGGTCTCTAGTGGTTCTGTGTAGTTTATTCCAAATTGCCTTCTCGACATTTTCATCTCTACATTATTGATTAACGACGTATTTAATAAGTAAATCTGTTATAATTTATTCAAATATTAATAATACTAAGGAATTGTTATGATTTATAATTCCTCACGTATATTAATTTTTAAACACTTCAGATCTTTCTAAAGATTAAGTAGAGAAATCAGCGAATACACAAGTGAAAGCTGCAAAATTATATTATTTATTCTTTGATGTTCGTTATAAGAAATACGTTATTGTTATTAACTGCTCGAGAGTTTCACTATCGAATGATATCTTTCAAATTCAATAAAAAAAAACCCAACCGAAAATTATTTTTAAGAAAGCGAATTCGAATATATACAAAATATTATTTCATATTTTAATAATTAAATATTGTATTTTATATGAAGTTCTTTCACTTAACTTAAGAATTTCTCTAGAACCAAAGAAGTATTCTACTACTGCAGCTGGCTATAAATTCTTACTTTTAATAAAAACATAAAAATCTATATTTTAAGTAACTTCCGAACAATTCATGAACAAACGAACGAACGGGCATGACAATTACCTAAGCTATTTTTGAAACAATAATTTAAACATGCCGTTTTTTCTTGTCCGCTGGATTGTGTTACTTATTAACCCTTACTATTTAACAATTAAAAATACAGTGTTCCTCAATTTACTTATCTATAGTAGACCCGCTATAACGCGGGTTCCTATAAAGTGGCGAAAAAATTGAGACAGTATTCGTATAAAGACGCTAAAAGAGACGCGTAAAACGCGGTAAAACGTCATCGCCGACTCGTGTCGCGACAGGATTGGTCGAATCTGGAACAATAGTAGACGAGCAGCCGAACTACTTACATGCTAGGGAGAGTTTACCGGTAAGTTGAGTTTACTATCGTCTGTACAGTATGTAAATTAGGCACCGAAGTCTAATACAGCACTCTAATTTTATACATTTCTTGTGAAAGAAACATTTCTTATTTAACGGCCATAAAAATTATTTATATTAATGATGTCTCCAAAGTTCAACGAATTTTTCGCAGAAAAATAACTTATCAGAAATCGCGGCCTCCGTTTGCTGCGCTGCTCCGCGACGAAAACAAGCTTAAGTAATGGCGTCGTCGAACGGTGCACACTCGGTAAGTAATTCTACAATTTTTTGTTTATAGCATAGTTTATACGGATTATTCCCAAAAAATTATTCGTGTTTTGGAAATGTTGAGTCGAATTAGTCTAAAATCGATTAATTTTATAGAAGAAAACCTTTCAAACAGCCGTAGTCCGTAAACTTCGCACGTGTCGGGCTGTGATTGACTCGTATTTAAGGATTCCTACAACGCAAAATTCTTATAAAGCGGAACGTATCTACCGCGTTATAGGGGGGTCTACTGTATATTGTAAGAATTAATACACTACGAAGAACTTGTGTATTATTTTTAACTCCGTCCTTTTTAAATATCCCTAGCACGTGTTGTCCCTTTCCACAATACTCCACTGACTTTAACTACTTTTTGAATGTTAATAGTTTCTTTTAAGCGAATTATTTAATAAGTAATAAAGTTAATATCAACAAATTCATTTTAATAAATTACAATATAGAAATAATAAATTTATTTTCCCAAATTTCAGTCAATTTACTCGCCGTTATCACAGAATAAATGATTAATTTAAGACCTTTCATTCTTTCTAATCCCATTATTAAAAAGATGTTAAAATATAAATAATTAAGTGGAAAATTTATATATATTACTCGATTCATTTTCGGTGCTTGACATAATAGAAATTAAATTACAATTCTTACGAATTTGTTTGAAATTAATAAACTTAAATCATGAATTAAATATTTTTTCAATTTTTTCTTTATTAATTTAAGTAAATCATTTCAATTGTCAAGTAATCATCATCCGATCTTTTGAATAATTAAATGGTTAATATTATATAAATTTCGGCCATTGTCTTTTAATGTAATGCATTAAATAAAATTTGAAAAGGGTGCCAAACGCTGTTATTAAAATATCCTAAGATAAACTAGCAAAAATTTAAACGAGTAATTTTTAATTTATTTAATTTAAAATATATGCTCTCGATCTCAAATTAATAATGTCTTGCCCAGCACACGAGTCATGCTTGGTAATCTATGTAGTAACTCTGTTGTGAGGGAAATTTTTGAATTCAAATCACGTGACTTTCGGTCTAGACCGGAAGTTAGTATATAGTTAATCGGTACTTCCTGTGCCTAAGCTTTCTATATCTAGTATTAATTTATCTAATATCTTTCTCGAGATTAAGGAAGAACAGACAGACTGAAGACAGTGGGAATTTATAAGTCTACAATTTTTTTTAAACTGCAACCGAATTGTAGAATTTTCTTTTCGAAATAGTCCTTCTGATCCGTACGCCAAGCGGCCCTAAAAGTCGGTTAATTAACCACTGTAAAGACTAAATTAACTAAAAATATTATTAATTTTATTATAGTTTTCATTATTTTTAGCATCCCATACATAGTTTCCATTTATTTGGTTATTTGTATTGCCACACAATACGTTGACAATTCTGCTCAAATTAATTGTGTCATTCGCGGTTAACTGACTTTTAAGCCACCCTGTATGCAAATATTACGGAAAATAACATCGTATTTATTTATTAGAAATTCAATAAATTAATGAATGAATTGATTTGTTTAAATTATTTTATAACAAAGAAATATTATGTTACCTCAGTTATTAAATAAGGGGCAAGGAAACAACAACAATGAACGTGGAATTAGAAAAAAAAAACATCACGTTTTATTGGCACGTTAATAATTTTACACGCAATCTAATTAATTAATTTAATAATACAGTAAAACTGTACAAAACGGAGGCTGAAATAAAGAGAAAACCTGCCTATGCGGAAAAAATTCACTACCGCGCAATTCCGGCTTACACGGGTTTTATCTTATCTATTGATATATAAATAAAATTTTAAAGTATTTTCCTAACTTTAAATTATACCAAAATTTAATTAATTAAAATTAAAAATTCCTTATTGTATTTAACAGAATACTACTTTTTTCCGCACTTATTTCACTTTATATTGGTTAACAAAATGTTTCTTTAGTGGTTTCTCTTTGTTTTAAACATAACAATAGGAAAGAAGCGGTTCCATGCAGACAAACAATCGATTTTCTTTGTTTCCGGGGTATATATTAAGTTATTTCAGTACTCCGAATGAGATTTTTGTACTCTTTTTCCACAGTGAAAGCTCGTACAGGATGCAGAGTCACAATATATTCCTACCAAGGGAGTGTCGCATCAATCTAATTCTAGAAAAATTACGGTCGTTGTGTAAGTGACGTGGCTCCTCCAGAGACTAACAGTGTCACAGGGTCCATAGTTCGTGTCTGGCTTTCTAAAAGGGTTATCCAGTATCTTACTTAAATTCACCTCTTAAAATCGGCTAAATATAGGCCTATATAATAATATTACAATTATGCAAACTGTTTAATTAAAATCAATTAAAGTACAGAGTTTTGAGTGCTCTTCTAAACTACACTCGGGTAGAAATTATTAATTCGAATTATTAATTTGTTAAACAAAATTCTGTAATTAAAGTAAAACCTGTTAAAAACGGAATCGGATGGTATCAAATATACAGTGAAACCTGTCCAAAAGGGAAACCAAATAGAGTGGAAACCCCTGCCAAACCGGAAAAAAAACATATATATTCGGTACTGTGAGATTCCGGTTTACACAGGTTGGCAGGTTTCTTGTTTTAAACCGGTTTTTTTAACGTGAAAAATAATTCTTTCTAATTTATTCAGGTTCCGTTTTAGACAGGTTTTAATGTATATAAATAATGTTTTTTTTTTAGTTTTAGTTTCAGTTTTAGTGTCAAATATGTTGACGTGGAATTTTAAATATTTAATTTCGGAATAAAGAACTAATTTTTAAAACTATTCTTTGAATATTTAATAAGATTAAAATAAAAGTAATCAATATTTAGTTTAATTTTATTAAATTTCTTTTTTTTTAATCCTTCGGTAAAATATTAAAGATTATATTTAAAAATAAGAGAGTTTTACTGATGCTTTTAATAAATATTTAAAAATAATTTTTTCCACATTAAATTTATTATGACTTTAATAATAATAATAAAATTTATAACTTGTTTACAATAATCGAATTTATTTATTTTTCTTTTATTTTAAATTGTTTTTAAATATTTATTTTAAAACATTGATTTCTTTACAGTAAAACCTGTATAAACCGGAATCGCACGATACCGAATATTTGTCCGGTTTGGCAAGTTTTCCGTTATACGGATTTCCGCTTTGTTCAGGTTTCGCGTTAGACAGGTTTTCACTTGTGTAAAATAAATATAAATTTAATTTTTTATATTTATTTATCTATAAATTATTTTTATAAAATAATATAATAATTTGTAAATTCTTTACAGAATTAATATTCATAAATTAAATTAATGCAAGTGTATTTAATACTTAAAACAATGCTTGAATTTCTCGAATTAGTATTGAAATTGAATCATTAAATCTTTAATTATCAAAATTATTATTATATCTCGAATATAAATCATCTCGGTATTAAATTTTATCCTATTCTGTCGAGCTTTATATAGCTCAACAGAAGTAATTAAATTAAACTGTACAGGCATTGTGGTAGATTAGACGAAGGTCTGTCTGTAAAATACACTGAACACTGGTCGTGGGTTCGCACCTTACCACGTCCTGCCCACGTGAAGATTCGCGGATTTTCTTCACGTTCGTTCTCACAGAAAATCCTCCCGTAACCAAATAAACCTAAATTTCCAGTGTGAATCTTTTCTTCTTCCGAAAGCACAACTGCAGTAAAACTTGTCCAAGACGGAACCTCGATAAAACGGAATGTTGTCAAACGGAAGAAACGTTTCCGAACAGAGTGATTTTTCTATGTTAAAAAAACCTGTTTAAAACGGAAACCTGGCAAATCGGAAAATATATTGAGTACTGTATAATTCCGGTTTACACAGGTTTTATTGTATACAAATAAAATTATAAATTAAAGTTTTGTCAGATATAAACCGTTTTAAACAGGTTTTTTTAAACATAGAAAATCGCTCCGTTCCGAAGAGCTTTTCCGTTTAGGCAAGTTTCCGTTTTAATAAGGTTCCGTTTTGGGCAGGTTTTTACTGTATTATCAAACTTTTGCAATTATCGATTTGTGCGAGAAGTTCTATCACAGAATACTTTAGTAGATTCATATCTTTTCTGTAACAAAACACGTAAAATTTCATTCACAAGATTGCTGAGACTATAATTTTCGATAAGATTTAATAAAATAACATTAAAATCGTAAATTTTCTTACTAAATACTTTAAAATTACTTGCTTCCTATGGTTTGACACGTACAGTACAGTAAAACCTGTCCAAAACGAAAGCAGAATAAAGCGAAAAGCTATTAACAATGGAGAGAATTTCCTATTTAAAACCGAAACCTGCCAAACAGGAAAAATGATTCGCTACCGTACGATCCCGGTTTACGCAGGTTAATTCATCTCTCAAATATTTAAATGAAAAAATAAACGAATGATCCACTCAGAAATTCAACCATTTTCTGATTGAATAAGAGAATTATTGTTATTGGAAATGTTATGGGGGGAAAAATGGTATCAACAATTGATTCAGATCCTCCTGAAAATTCAATGAATCGGAATCACGAGATTCGATCTGGAATTCTTTCAATTTGATCGATTTTTTCGCTGTTTACTTTAACGGAGAGAGAGGTAAGAGCTGATCCTAGTCTTTAGTATCATACATGATTTACGAGTCGTATCAACCGAGCTGGAATCTATAGAATCGCAATTATGAATCTGTAAGAAAGAATATATAAAACTTAAATTGGCTTTTATAATAATATATATTAATATATTAACATAAATTGGAAGCCTGAAAATTGATTCATCTATTTTAAAATCTTTAATTTATTGTTTTGTATCCACATAGATGTATGTTGGTGGCACGATTTTACTCATCCGCTTTGAAGCTTAATAATTCCTGTGCCTTTTCTCGAAAATTTCTGAAAATTTGCAGGGAGGTTTGTTTATTGAGGTGATTGATGCTTTCAAATTTTAGTAATTAAAAGTAGAGAGGGTGGGGATGTAGAGGGGCTCGCTTATCATATATGGAGTAGGGTTTGACTTAATGAAGAATTTACTAGCTATTAGCATTTAGTTTTTTTGTTTCATATAAAAAAACTCATTCTTACCCTCAAAATTAAGCTTTTTGCCGTTTTATAATGATTTATAAAACGTACAGAAAATACTTTCGTGTAATATCGTGAACTTTGCATGGTGAGTAGAAATGCTAATCCTAAGAAGTCAATGCTACAAATCTTCGTTGCAGACTTCTCGGTATATTGTTTGAAAAGTTCAATCGTATTTACGTTTTCATATCCGATTTTCTGTCACATACTATATACTTTGTAAGAAAACTGAAAAATATTATTTCATCCTCTCAAAAATTTACTCGAGTTTTGATTTGAAAAGCTTCTTTCAAATTTTTAAGATAAAGTATTGATACTTCATCTTAAAAAGAAAAATAACTTGCCTATTCATTAAAAATAAGAGATTTGTCCTATTAAAGAACATTTTCAATTCAAAATTTTATATGTAAATATTCTTCTGTAAAAAGTTTTCAGTTGATATTGTGTGTAATAAAATACAGGGTGGGAAAGAAAGTCACTTAACACCCCTGATACAGAATATAGAATGTACAGTACCCAAAGAATGTACTGTACATTGAGAACATCATGTAACGTGCATAATTCTGTAACCGTTCGAGGTACTCAATAAAATCTTTCAGCAATCAATTCCTCGTGAAATTCTGACCCTAAATGATGTGTCACATGACCCCTTTTCCATTTAAAATTTCGGAGTTGCATTCAATATGGCTGCCATGAAGATGGCGGCCATGCGTGTAACACACATCAATCTGTTTCCGCCTTGGTCTAATGTGTTCCTGGAATGAGCGAATTAACTTCGGGTACGTTCTATATTCTGTAGCAGAGATATTAAGTGACTTTCTTTTTTATTATTACCTATATTACAGTCGAACCTTCGATGACGGCCACTTCTGAATTTCTTATTATCTTAATCTTAAGATAATAAGAACCCAAAATTAAGATAATAAGTTAAATTTTACCCTTAAAGGCCACGGACCTCAAGAGATCCTTGGAGAATTTTTAGGCGTCTATGGGTAAAAATCAAATCCCTGAAAATATTCAGGGTCTATGTTCAATGGTAAAAATTAACTTTTTCTTAATTTTGGTGTTATTGAGTGTGTTAAGAAAGAAGCACATATTTCTATATAACTGTTTTCTTTTGTAATTTTATTTTGTGCATTTAAGAACATTATTCCGAAAAGGGATCCACGATCTTCACCTGACTGGAAATGGTTCCGTGGAACAAAAAAGGTTTAGAATCCCTACCATCGAAAATACTGTATGTAACCTACAGAAATACACACCCTACAGAATACATTACTTACACAAGAAAATCTAGAAAAATGTATGCAAATACACTAACGGATAGTGTTATTTTTAGTACTGCAAGATATTTTCATCCAGTCTCCATCCGTTTTTCAGAATATTTGACTTACAATGCACTTTTTTTTTCTAGAGGATTTAGTTGTCTTCGAGTCGTGCCACAGGCAGCAAAGCTATCCAACACTTATCTTTTATTGTGGCACATTCTCACTTATAGTGAGATACTGGATACAGATATCTTTCTAAGCAATTGGTCTTGCCATTCGCAACGATTTCTTACAGCATATATTCAATCAATATATACTTTATATATATAAAACAATTCGAAATTTATTAATTTTTGCATATTCTATATTTTTATTAGCCGTACTGAGGAGCGAATTTTTTTTTATCCAGAACTTAGTGTATTTGTTTATCTTTAATTATATATTTTTTTTCTATTGTCTGGTTGCTACTTCTATCCAAGTGAATAATGAAGTAGAGTAAAGGTAAAAATAGATTCTGTAATTATTTGCAAGGATGAATAAATTAAAACTTTTCCGAAAACAAAAGATCAAGAATGTTTCCCTTAGCATCTTATTTATTTTATGTTCTTTGCTTTTATTTTATTTCTAATAAAAGCAGAAAATAACGAAATGCTGTCATTTTCTAGTTGTGTGAGTGTAAAGAATGACACTAGTTTTATTCTTAATTTTATCTTGAAATTGCCTTTTTTATGTGATATTATGAAACTTAAAGAAAAGAAAATAAGTTCCTTCATCTTCTTATCTGACTGATATGATTAAATATTCACAGGTACAATGAATAATTGAAATGAAATTTTTTTTTGGAAAGTTTCAATCACAAAATCAGATAAAAATCGACAGAATTATTGTGACATAATCACAATGTCGAGCTATAATTTTTAATTAAATAAATTAAAATGTATGCTCGCGATTTTAATAATGTCGTGCTTTGTATATCATACTTTTTCTGATAACAACAGTGTCATCTATCTAACTCCGTTCTGGAGAAGATGTTTGAATAGATATCACGTGAATTTCGGCTCACTCCAGCACACTTTATATAGTTAATCGGGGCCTTCTGCCTCTAACACAGGTTGATCTAAAAGTTTGTTATCTGATTCAGATTCTTTATTGTATACAAACTTTATAAAAACTATTTCGAGATGCGCTTCAAAGGCATGCGGCAAAATAAGGTTAACCGATTTTTGCACCACGCTGTTTCTGAACAAATAATTTACGTAAGCAATCGAAAATAAAGCCATTTACTGTATGATAATTGTGGCTTTTCTCTCAATTGGATTGGATTGATGGTATGCGGCAACGTAACACTTGGGCGATCTGCCAAGTGGGCTGCCCGCTTGGAGGACTTCCTACGAGAAACTGGTCTCTATTTGGGTGAAAATCGAGACCAAATATGGAAAGATCAGGGGCCACTTTCCCCGATTAACTATATACGAACTTTCGGTCCTTTAAAATTAAAAGATTATTAGAAATTCCAGCCCGAAATTGTGACTGTTTCGTTTTATGCTTTCTTGAACTTATCGTAGAAACTTTTATTGAATAACGGAAAATTCTTTGACTTTCAAACAATCTCATGTTGTATTAATATCTTACTTCTATATCTCGTCTACTGATTTTTCTGATTCAATTGATTCAAATTAAATGAAAAAAAGGATTAATATATGACATACCGAAGCATTAATTTTTAGTTTTATTATTTGATAAATTTAAATTATATTAATGACCATTTCGACAATTCTTTCGTTATAAATTACGTATAGGCCTAAATATACACCACGAATGCAATTTTTTATTTATTTAATTAAAAATATATGCTCTCCATCTCAAATTATTAATTTCTCGCCCCAGTACATCATACTTTTCCTGTCGACAACAGAATCATGCTGGTCATCTATGTAACTCTGTTATGAAAAAAAATTATGAAATGAAAGTTGTACGTGACTTCTTTTGTATATCGGAAGTTCATATATAGGTAATCGGGCCTTCTGCCCTAAGATTTTTACATCTGGTCTCGATTTTTATCTATGTAACACCATTCTGGAGATTAACAATGGACAGACAGACAGACGCCAGTAGAAATTTGCAGGTCTACAATTTTTCATATTGAACTGAATGCAATTACAGTCGAACTTCCAATAATAAACACCTCCAAACGGGCCAGAGAGGTTTCTTTTTGAAATGCATACAGAATAACCGCCATTTTATTCGTGTTTCTAAGATCGTTCTTCACACAGGTTTGATTGTAATTGTGTAAATTTTTAGTAAATTATTGCTTAAATTTCTCTATTTTTATAGTCTGTAAAAAATTATAGATTTGTCAGATTTTATTAACTGCGAAAATCTTGTTTAAAAAAGTCCATTTCTAGAAGTACAATTTTATATATTTTTTCCCTTATCCCTACATTTCAAACAGACAGAAAGGGAAAGAAACATACTCGTAAAACTACATTTTATTAAACAAATTAATTAATTTTAGTTATAAAACAGAAAAATATAGAAGATAATCTTTATATTTTCTTAAAAAAGAATAAATTTTAGAGTGTAATTTATCGTTTTCATCGTTCAAATTCTACAGATAGAAGTAATATTTCTTGTTATCTTCAATCCTTTCTATCAAATAAAACGTCTTTGTCATTTCTTATAAGATTTCCAGAATCCAATATAAAATTTTCTCAAAGATGGATTTATAATGCGAACTTAAGTTCAATTTAATAAGCAAATGATATAAAAAGTTAAAGTAAATCTAAAACGAGAAGAAAAATATATATATTCAAAGTTTTTTTCTTCGTGAAAGACATAAATTTTAACAGAGGTGGAAAGCATTTTGCTTATTTATTAGCGAGGATTTTCTTTTTGTTTATTCCTTCTCCCCCATTCAAATTTAATGGATTTAGACGCAAGTAACTATTTCTTTGTCAAAAAGTTTTATAATTTTAAATATAACCCGAAGAATTTATTTAGAAACGAAATAAAATGGGTGATATTCATTTGGAATGAGTCCAGGAGACAATGGATATTTTTTCATTTTATTAATTGAAGTTCCAAAGTAAAAAAAAATAATACAACGACAAAAAACTCGTGTTATTGAAGAAGTTCCCTCTTTTTTTTTCTAAGTAATTGTCTTATGGATTATTATCTTCTACTTAAAAACAAAGAGAAGAATTCATTATTTGAATAGATAGTCCGCATACATTTTGTTTTCACATCTTCACAGACCCATCACCATTTATTAAATCTTGCTTCTCTTGTTTCAAACAGTCTCAAATGTAAAATTAGCTGCACTAAATATATCACTTCAGACGAGTTAAAATGGGTATTTTAATTTATGAAAGTAGTCATTTTGCCTGACGTAAGAAATTAGAAATGGCCAAATTCTTTAATTTGTTACATCTAGGGGAAGAGGATGATGTACCCATTAAAGAACATCTTTAATTGTTACAGCTGAAGAAGGGAAGCTGTTTAAATGAATAAAACGCTTCCTGTTTAATAAAATTTCAATTTTTCCGGACCAATTTTATAAAAATTCTATTTATTTTATAACTAGATCCACCCACTTGTTCATCAGATCAGTTTATGTGCACCAATAGAAAATGCATTCTGAAAAGATGGAGATGCGACGATGATCCCGATTGCCCCGATAATGCCGATGAAAATGATTGTGGTAAATGTGGTTATAATCCGAAACACAATATATTTTACTTGGTGTTTTGTAATAATAGTACATATATTTTACCTCACAGTTGCCAGGAATTGCACAGAATTGGAGTACAAGTGTGCCAACGGGCGTTGCATTGCTCAGGAGTGGAAATGCGATGGAGATAACGACTGTGGAGATAAGAGTGATGAAAACTGCTGTAAGTAGCCGGCCTCTTTATTAGTAGTGAATTAATTAATAATTTGCGGTTTCAATCTGACAAAAGCTAGATAAAGAACAGCTCCCTGAAGTACTATTACCTGATGCGAATCTAATTGGGGAATTGTGGTCTCGCTATCCATTTGCCTCAATCAATTTGGGTTGCTAACTCTTTCCTAACTTAAGTTTTGAATAATTTTACAGAATTTCTTGTTTAATCGATCTTAAAGAAACCGTAAAATATATATATTTTTAAAACAAGACATTGTAAGCTACACGATTTATAACGTGAATTAAGGGTAGAAGGTTGTTGAAGAGGTCGAAAAAAACTCTTAGAGAAGCGTGTAAGATTTGGAGATTTTTTTAATATTAACGCATTAAATAAATCTTATTTCAGCTTCTATCAGTTGTTCGTCTTCGGAGTTCAAATGTGCAGATGGCAGTTGCATTAGTTTTACCTGGCGTTGTGATCACGATGTTGATTGTTTAGATGGATCGGATGAAGAACAGTGTGGCAAGTATGATTTATCTAAATGTGTGTCCACTTTTGTATTCGATAACACTTTACAAATTCTTCCAGTATAAATTCCTATTGAAGAATATACCATAAGCTTCTCTACAAATATGGAAATTAATATTTTGAAAGTATTTTTTAAAAATTCTTCTTCGTCGTGATTTCCTTCAAAGGCTAATTTCGTGTTTCATGAATAGAAATAGTCCTATTCGAATTCTTAAATAACGTTTATCTTCTCTAATATACTCTTATTCTGTAGATAAGAATTGGAAATATTATTTTAGAGTTTTTTTTTCTTC
Organism: Centruroides sculpturatus; assembly: GCF_000671375.1. Taxonomy (NCBI): domain Eukaryota; kingdom Metazoa; phylum Arthropoda; class Arachnida; order Scorpiones; family Buthidae; genus Centruroides; species Centruroides sculpturatus. The sequence goes on from NW_019384465.1 coordinate 120,316, forward strand.
TTAATTTTATGAAAAACATTTTTTTCAATTTAAACTGTAAAAAGTTTTTAAATTTTTATTTAAAAAATGCACGCACTTGATGCGATAAGAATGTAAATAAACTCTAAAATAATAAGCACTTAGTGTTATGGAGTACTTTAATTATTACAGGAGATTCTTAATTAGCATTTTCGTTATTCGACTTGATAATTGCTTGGCTATTTAATATTGATTTTCGTGACGTGGAGGATAAACTGAACGGGGAAGTACATTAGTACACATATTTGCACTTGTGCTAATGACCATAGATAAATGATCTAATCGATGTTGTCACTTAAGTTTCTGCTAAAGTGCTTAGAATAATATTATATATTTAACAAGGAGGGAATCCATAATAACTTTATGTTGTAAGACGAAAGATTTTTGATTACTTTTGAGAAGACTTTTCTGGGTTTATGAGAGAAGAGGATTTTTTTCCCACCCTTCTCACGGATCATACAAAAACTACTAAAGAAACACGATATTTAAATAATTCGTGTAAAAGTTACTAAATTATTATTGAATTTTTGATTTTAGCATCGAAGAAAAATGATGCTTCTCAATGTACTTCGGAATTCTTCAAATGCCAAAATGGCCGATGTATCGCAGCTACTTATCGCTGCGATGGTGATAACGATTGCGGCGATTGGTCCGACGAGAAATCGTGTGGTAAGAAAATAAACTAAACAAACTAAAAATAAATAAATAAATACGAAATTTAAATTATTTTTAATTAATTAAATTTTGTATCATTAAAACCATTTTTTTGTAGATAATAAACTACGCTTCGCTAACCAATAAACGTGAAAACGAACAATTTTCATATATAAAATAACGGTTAATTAACGATTTTTCTTTTTTAAATTTGAAATTTGAAATAACGGTTACTTAATATTTAAATCGTTATTTATTATTTTATGCGAAAATTAATTTAATGTAATGTTAAATTTTCTGTACAAACAAATTTCAATTTTCTTAAATATTCGTGGAAATTACAGGATTAAAAATTCAATATTTCTACATTAATGATGTTTACACCATAAACACCTTCTAATGATCTATTGTTTGCATTTTAATTTAGTTTATTATACATTAGTAAATTTGTAAATTCGTGAAATAAATTCGTTACATTTTATTCAAGAATAAAATTTAAAAATATTTAATTAATTTTACCAAAATTATCTGATCAATTAAAGAGAAATTCGAATAAATATTTTCAAAATAATTATATTTGGCAATTTTTATAGGGTCAAAGCTTCAATAACTAGTTTTATGTATTATTTAATTTATTAAATTAAACAATCTTTTGATAAATAAGCAATAAATAAAGCATTAGATGTACTTTAATTGTTTTAGTTGGACCTGGTGAATGTCGTACAGGAGAATTCCGATGCTCGGATGGAAGATGCATCAATATGGAGTGGAAATGCGATGGAGAAAAAGATTGCGATGATCATTCCGATGAAGATAACTGTCGTGAGTTTTGATTTATGACGTTTCAACCGCGGATTATCATTAGGAAATGGGAAATAAATTCAATAAACATTTACAAAATAGCTCGAATATAATGAATCACGCAAGGAAGGAATTCTTCAATGTCATATCTTTGAAGGAATACAAACATAAACTCTGTTCTTTATTAAAGTAGCTCTATATAGAAGTAATATATCGTTAACTTTGGAGTTTACTTTCATTTTTACATTCCTGGCTGTTTTATATATTCAATAATACAGGAAATGTATGGCGATCACTCAAAGAAATGAATCCCCCTCAAGATTTTTACATTTCTGAACTCGGAATCTTTGACAAATCAAAAAAGTTAGGGGATTTTTCTGTGTACAAACATGTGCATGTGTGTGTGTGTGTGTGTGTGTGTGTGTGTGAGTGAGGAAGCATGATTTTGTTCTACCGTTTTCAAGCTTAATAATTCCTGTGCTTTTTGTCAGAAATTTATGAAATTTTGCAGATAGGTTTGTGTATTAGGGGCATTGACGCTATTAAATTTTGAAGGTTAAAGCTCGAGGTGGTGGGGAAATAGAGCATGTCTTGTGTCATATGACTTAACGAAGAACTTACTTGTTATTAGCTTCACAATTTTGTTTATACAGTATATATATCTCATCTCTACCCTCAAAATTAAGCTCTTTGCCATTTTATACTAATTAATAATATAAAAAGTTATTTTAAATAAAATCTCGTAACAGATGGCGCCATACACAATTTTAACTCTTGCTGGAAAAGTTACTCAACTCGTTGTTGGATTTTCTAAAAAGAAATACAATTACAGTAGAGCGTCGATTATCCGAATCAATTGGGGACTGGGGTTGTTCGTAAGATCGATGTTTCGGATAACCGATTATGTACGAAAAAATATAGGGGAGACGGGGGCAACTTCGGCATGCGGGGCAAGTTTGTCAAGCGCTTTTTTTAAAAAACAAATTAAAAGGAGACTTTGGTTATAGGTTAGGCGGTTGAGTTTTATTGGTGGCTTGTTGAGTGTAGTGTTTTTATTGTTCTCCAACAAGCGTAGTTGAATTATCAAGCAAATTTTCATTTTCGTTGAATTCCATATAATATTTTTTTTC
>NW_019384465.1:123547-125207 GCF_000671375.1 Centruroides sculpturatus
TCGGATAACTTATTTTTCGGATAACGAATCATGTACGAAAAAATATATTAATTTATCCCATGTTGAAATTTCTCTCCGTTGCGTGTCGCTTCGCGTTGAATTTTCGTTGATGTTAAGCCTAACGAAGACTATTGTATCGTTAAAAATTATTTTTTTATTTTGTACAAACAAAATAAATATATTGAAAAATATAAAAACAATAAAAAATTATACTTCAGAAGTTAATTTAGTATCAAAAACGTAAAACATTTGAGTAGCCGAAGACATAGCCAAAGATTGCAGCGCCACAGCACTGGCGAAAATTTAAATCTGCCGACTGGAATTCTTTCTGATGATTGACGTTTCGGATGATTGACTTTCGGATAATCGACGCTCTACTGTATCTAAATTTCTGCAAATATTAATGATAAATAAATACATATAATAAACAGAAATCTTAATAATAAAAGCGTAAAAAAATTAAAACGTGATGAACCCTTTTAAATCGAAATATTAACAGTATTAAAATGTACGCTTTGTTAAATAGCATTCGTGTTTTTCCTCGTTAATGGTGGAATTAAATGTAATTTAAATTGGAATTTTCTTTTTCTTTTTTTCTACAATTTCGACAACAAGAAATAAATTCGAGTAGTTTATTTAATTAATTATAATTAACTTTTTTCTAGCGCCTAGAGAATGTACAACTAAACAGTTTCATTGTAAATCAGAAACTTGTGTCCCTGATGGATGGAGATGCGACGGAGACATCGATTGCTCCGATCAAAGCGATGAAGAAAACTGTGGTTTGGCAAATTTATTAAATTATTCTCAAGAATAAATATATATGATTTATAAAGTAATAATTCTATCGCATAATTCTAACACATTTAAATTCCTCTCCTTCAAGATTTCTAAACATTAAAATGGATATTGGTGACTTGTAACTTATTATTACGTTGAGACAAAAATAGAATAACGATACTTTTATTACTTTAAAACTCTCTAACAATTGATTTTTCAATACAATTAAAACTTGCAAATTAAACTATTTTTATCTCATTTAAATATTTAGTTAAATTATGTTTTCACAAACGTTAAATTACAATTTAACTAGCAAAACAATTTGATTATCCAGTAAATTATTGCTCAGTAAATCAAATACTCGAGTTTATTTGTAAATTTTGTATCTCTAAACTTTACATTTTTATCAAAAAATTGCTAAAATTGGTGACAAGTGCTTAATTCGTGGCTAAATATTACAAGAATTGGGAGAATTTTAACGTTTTTTATCGATGATTTTACTGGAATTTCACTAAAAATAAATTGTCCTGAGCATAAATCTTTAAAAGGTGGCATTTTTTAATGATTCGAATGAAATTAATTCAGTGAATCATTGAAATTAATTTGGTTTATTCGGACGTATAATCAGCGAATTCCAATCATACTAAGAATTCTTTGAATTAAATGGATAATGCACAGTTACTTTCTATAATTTACTTCTCCTTTAAACAAATATATTATTTAAAAATATTAACTTATCAGCATATTTTATGCAAAAGTTGTGTTATTATAGATATATATATACTAAAAAAAATTATTTTTAAATTTACAAATCATTACTGGAATTTTATGAATAAATTCTATATAAGTTTAATGTCGTATAAGCGTAGTTGAATTATCA
>NW_019384465.1:125721-167138 GCF_000671375.1 Centruroides sculpturatus
TTTTATTACTAATAAAAAATCTTTTTATGTAAAAAATTTTTTTAAATATTTTCATAAATTTACTATCGAAAATAACGTAATTATTGTTTATTTTTAATTTTTTTAAAATTTATAATTAAGTAATAATCAGCAGCAATTAACAACATAATTACTCACAATTTTCAACAATTATTTTTCTTTTTAAATGTATTTTTTAAATTCATTTATTATGTTTTTATTTTAGTTTTTCCTGGTTAAAGTTACGTTATTTTATTTTATTTTATTTTGTGTGTATAAGTAAAATAATTAGATAAAAATATTTTGGTTATGTAACATTATATCTCTAGAATATTTATGAATAAATTTCCTGTCGGAGTTACACTCAGCTTATTCAGAATAATTTTTTTTAATTTAGATAACTGAGAACCTCCGTTTTACGACGTAATTATTTTCTGAAAAATCCGTCGTAAATTAAACTTTGATTTCATATTTGTTCAGTGTCATAAGCTGAGATTAGGTGTGGTATCAACTATATAAAATAAAAATTACAAATGACTTATAAAAATATATTTCATAATTATATGAAAATTAGCGGTCGTAAAGCGGGGGTCTACTGTAAGTGCTGTTAATACACGAATGTAAAAATTCTGAAAAAAAATAAGGAAAAAAAAGTTAAATTCTAAAAATAAAATGCGAAGAAATACATCTGACAGATGTTATTTCTCACATAATAAAACATCAATTTAATAAAAATAAAATTTTGTTTAACAGTAATTATTACAATATGGTTATTAAAGAATTTTCAATTTTATTTTAAATTTTTATACATGTTTACATATAAATTTATTGAATTATACAGTAGAATCTCTGTAACCTGACCGACGGGTGTCGGATTACTAGATTTTGTACACGTTTACAGTACATCAGTCTCTCTCTCTGTTGCATACTGTGACAGATTACTGAATGTGTCGGACTACAGAGTCTCTACTGTATATACGAACCATATAAAACCACATATGTACAGTATATAAAGAATCACTGTACTATTTCTTATATCTAACGTGTTATATACTGTAAATAAGCAATAGTACAGTGGGTACCTTAACGAGCTAGTGGCATACGAATGGTGTCACTACAACGAGCCATTACAGCATCAAAGATGTTTTTTTTATAAGTATAAACGAAAAGATTTAATACCTGCATTTTTTAAATAATAAAATACACAAATATAATAAAAACTATAGAAATAATTTGCATTTTTAAATGTGTTTTTTGAATTTTTATAGTACAGCCGCACATGTATACATCGAATAGAAATTTTTATACTTGTATAACTCTATAATATAAATACAGCAATAATAATCATAATATTAAGTTAATATACGTGTACTACAGAGACATGTGTCAATGAAGCTTAATATACATGCCATTCACACCATGGAGGATAGATTTCCGGGAAACAAAAATTACTTAAAATTTTCGCCACTAGTTGAAAAATGGCGCTGCATAAACGAAAATAAAAATGTTATTTTATACCGTGTGTTCAATATACGCGATATCTATGCCGGTTATGTGTCGGAAGCGTAGTATGACGTAATTAATTGTGGCACCAGGCATTTTGGTGTTCGGAAAATTGGAGGAGTTATATTGGTCTTCGGCTGAGACACACTGTTATGGCTCAGGCACGTTGTCTTTTATCGTAGTTTTCGTAACATTACATCACTGTACCTGTTCTTGAAGCGCTATATTTTTGCCTAGTGGTGAAAATTCGAATTAACTTCTTTCTCATAAATCTACTCCCCCACGATGTGAGTATATATATCAAGTTACATCGATATATATATCCATTAAAATCGGCACCAGTGGCTTTAAATAGGGTCAGTTTAATCGTAAACATATTGCAATTTATTTTAATAAATTTTCGAGATATTTTTAAAGAAAAGTTTAATTTCAATATTGCATATTAAATAACATACGATTAATACGTGAATTGATGTTACCTGTAAAATATATAATGCAGTCGAACCTCTGAACAACGGTAATTGACGAGAATATAAAAAATGTCCGTTGTTCGGAGGTTCGTTCGAACTGTATAATCTTTATTCTCTGTAGAAATACTTAAATAAAAAATAAAATTTTGTGGTTCCTCACTGTATACATCTCACCATCAAAATTACCAAATTATTGATTATATTAATTAATTTAAAATATACTGTAATGATTATTATTTTTATAACTTAATCCAAATTTAAATTCAGAAAAACAGCATGAATAAGTTTAAATTATTTAAATGATTATTTACTCAATATTCTTCTCCAGAAAACTTTAAGGAATTATATTATATTTATTATTAGAAACTAATACTTTAGTTATTCTTTAACGTGATCTCTTTTAGTCTGTATTTAATAAAATTGTTATTTTTCTACAGCAGAAGTTAAATCGTGTAAACCGAACCATTTTCGTTGTCAAGATGGAACTTGTATCGACGAAAATTTAGTTTGTGATGGAGAATTTCACTGTTCGGATGGTTACGACGAATATCCTAATGTCACGTGTCGTGAGTATTCTATACAATATTTTAATTTTAATTTTGTATAAATTTTTCAAGTATGAAAATTTAAATATATATATTTGTAAATTAGCCGATTTAGGTTCTGCTTGCGGCTCAGAAAATCTGATGTGTCAACAAATTTGTCAGAGTACTTCACTCGGAGATAGATGCTCTTGCAGAGAAGGATATAAATTATTATCGGATAGACGTTCCTGTACGGGTAAGTTCGTACAATAGTTTAATTTATAGAATAAATTTGAATATACCGCAGCTAATTAGATTTAAATTTTCAGATATCGATGAATGTCAAGAATACATGACGTGTAGTCACATATGCCATAATACGGTGCCAGGTTTTAAATGTGAATGTGCAGACGGTTATAAATTGAAATCTGATCAACAACATTGTAAAGCATCAGGTAAGCGATATATTAATTAAAGATGTGCAAGATGGACCAGAAGTTTCCGTAAACCCCAATCAATTCGGCTCTACTTACAACTGTAATTAATTTGAATTACTTCATGATTACACTTCGAGTGGATCCGTTCGTCTCGATAATGTTTCTAGAGTATCATTATATGTAGTGTTATGTGCTACGTAAATTCGAATTGATTTCGAGTGGGTATCAGTAAAGTACAGTATATTGGCTTTTCGATGTAATATACAATCATTCGTTTACTTTATTAGAAAATATGAAACTTTACTTCAAACTTAGTATTTCGTATAGTTACGTAGATCTTTAATTAAAAAAGTGTAGTTAAATTTGTACGTTTATGAATTAAAAATTTAAAAAAAAATACAGCAGAGTTGCTGAATATTTTTTAATTTGGAGAGCCATTTTGGAAAAATCTTAAAGACAAAAGAATTTAAAACTTATACAATAAAATTTTAGTCTTACCCAAGCCGAGATGTGACCCCTCTATCTCCTCGCTCCCTTAAGTTTCATACTCCAAAATTTAATAGCATCAATTTCCCTTACACATATTTTACCATGCCAAATTTCGTTTCGTAACCTTCACCCCATCCTGAGATGTTAAATTAAACAAAATAGACACCAATACACCAAGAAATTTTTTCCTGTTTTTTGAGATTTAAAAATTAAATTTCTCGTGTCGTCTAGTAAGATTACGAAGCAAAATTTCATAAATCACATAAATAAAAATGTTTTAAAGCAATTTTTGCGTTTCAGGGGTCTCAAAAGTTCAAAATTTACAAATACTCGCAGGCTCAAATTGACACGATTACGATACTTTCCCATGTTATAACAGCAGAGAAATTAATTTGAAACCTTATATTCTTCATCTTAAACAAAAAAAATATATGAAAGTTAATTGTATCTTAAAGTCTAAAAATCTCCTATTGATATATCTATTAAATTTTTCTAATTATTAAAACTAATTTTAGGTCCCGATCCATACATCTTCTTCGCCAACAGAGTGGACCTCAGACTCATGGATCTACGTAAATCAGAATACAAACCAATCGTCACCGGCCTCCAAAATGCAATAGCTCTGGACTACCATTACGAAAAGCAATTATTATTTTGGTCCGACATAACCAGCGATTCCATTCATTGTGCCTTTATTAACGGAAGCGGATTGAGATCCATAGTGTCCGTTGGACTAGTGAGTCCCGGTGGATTAGCAGTGGATTGGATAGGAGACAAAATCTTATGGACTGATTCTGGAATGTCTAGAATAGAAATAGCCAAATTGGACGGAACAATTCGTAAAGTTCTCTTCTGGAAAAATCTAGAGAAACCGAGAGCCATCGCTTGCAATCCTCAAGAAAGGTAAATTTATTTCCTTCCATTTAATATATTTTATTTTGTAAAATATGTATTATTCCTATCGCTTTGAAGCACGATATACTGGACAGATTGGGGAAGTAAACCGAGAATCGAAAGAGGTTTCCTGGATGGAAGCGGGCAAGAAATTATTATCGACACTTCAATTTTTTGGCCAAATGGTTTAACATTAGATTATGCTGGGAAAAGAATTTACTGGACGGATGCCAAGCATCATTTGATAGAGAGTGCAAATTTGGATGGAAAAAACAGAAAGATGATTATCCAGCAAGGTTTGTATTTAATTTTCATTTTTAATAATATAATTATTTAGCTAAATTCTAATCTTTTTTTACCATTTTAGCTCGTTGTTAATATAGATAAACGTTTAAAAAATATAATTTTGATAAATAAATATATAATAATTATAACTGATTTGTATTTTCTCAAACATTACCTAGAATCGTTTATTGTGCTTCAATTTTCAAATTTCAGACCTATACATTCTCATTGTCGTCAGTCTATCCGTCTGTCTTTCCTTAATCTCGAGAACGGTGTTAGATATATGAAAATCGATGACAGTAATAGAAAGCTTAAGGGTTGGAGGTCCCAATTAATTATATAGGAACTTCCAGTCTAGGCCAGAAGTTAAATTAAAATATGATTAAAAATTGCTGCCCGGCATTGTGACGACGTCACAATAAGTAATTGCTAGTTTCGGATATAAAATTAATATCGATTTCTCTCACATTATAAAGTATAAATATCTAATTTTCGTGCTTATTTTTTTTTAACTTTAAATCACAAATGATTACTTTTATTCTTAACAGTATTTTTGTAATATAGAAGGATGATTTATAAGCAAGTATTTTTGGTGAATTATATTTATATCATCTTGAAAATTGATTTATTAACATTACTTCCTACTTTCAGGTCTCCCTCATCCATTTGCTATAACAGTTTTCGAAGACACTTTATTCTGGACTGACTGGAAAACCAAGAGCATCCATTCTGCCAACAAATTAACAGGAAAAAATATGATCACCCTCCATCCCAAGCTTCACTTTCCAATGGATATAACGATTTATCATCCTCTAAGGCAGCCCAACAGTATTATTATTATTATTATTTTTGTTTTTGTAAATTTATTATAGATTAATATAAGATATTATATATAAAATTATGTATAATTATAAACTATTTTTCTAGTAAAAAATAATTGCGAGCCGGATAACAACTGCAGCCATTTATGTTTATCCAATAACTCTTCCTATCGGTGCGCTTGTCCTATTGGATTATCACTAAGCCACGACCTGAAAACCTGCGCGGAAAGTATGTTATATTATTAAATTATAATAAAATAACATCACTTATATGGTTTTTATAAGGTTTAAAATATAATTTAACCCGTTTTAAATAGGGTTAGAAGCGTTTCTTGTGTTCACTAGAAGGAGCGACATACGTATGATGTGTTTGGAATGTGACGAAAGTATCGACGTGGTGTTACCATTTCGTAATATAAGCAGTGCAGTCGGTCTAGATTGGGATAGTAACAGCGATATCGTTTATTGGTCTGACGTTACTGATAACACTATCAGCCGTGCTCAGTGGAATGGTAGCAATCAAGAGGTCAATTGCTTGACAAATTTCTAAGGCTTAAAAATAGTTTAAATTGAGTCTATAAAATTATTTATTTATTTTTAAAGAATATTTTTTAAATATATATTTAAAAACTTTTTATTCTTTTCGTATATAGTCGAATCTCCTTTATACGTTTCTCAATTATACGTTATATATTTACCGCACCGTTATAAAATTAAGGCCGTATCGAACAGTAATAAACATTATACCTGGCGCCCTCGATTTAACGTTAATTACGAAAAAATTAGACTCGTTGTACAGTGTTAATTTGTATCGCGCCGTACTTTCGTGACGATTATATTCACTTGTAAGTACGATTTTCTCATTTATATGATATTTTTCTTAGTTTTGTTGAAGAACGTATAAGCGGGGGTTCGACTGTAATATCGGGGGATCGTAATTAACGTACCCCTATTCAACGCTGTTTAGAGTGATATTTAAAAAAAAATAATGTCAGTTAACTGATTTATGAGCTTTGTAAATAAATAATAAATAGAAAAATTCTTTATTTTACATATTCTATTTACATTTTTTATAGATTATAATAAAGACAAATTTGGAAAGTCCAGCGGGTTTGGCTTTAGATTGGGTTACTTTAAAGTTGTATTGGACAGATTCTGGAACCGATAGAATAGAAGTATCCAATTTGGATGGATCCATGAGAACGATTTTGATTTGGAACAATTTAGATAAACCAAGAGATATTATTGTGGACCCACTCGGACGGTGAATTGTTTCTGTCGTCACTAATTAATTATTAACGTTTTCTAAAACCAGTAAAACCTGTCCAAAACGGAACCTGAATAAAGCGGAAAAGAAGAAAAATCATTCGCGACAGAGCTATTTTCTATGTTAAAAAGAAACCTGTTAAAAGCGGAAACTTGCCTAAGCGGAAAAATTATTCGGTACCGTTCGATTCCTGTTTACGCAGGTTTTACTGTACATTATTCAACATTATATGGAAATTAAAATTATTTCTGCTGTTAAAAATATCGTATTATTAACAATTAACTTAGTTTCAACTCTTTTAGAATAACACGAAACCATTGTTTAGTTTAATTTAGTATTAAACTTAATGTAAAATCTGTATAAACCGAAATCGTCCAGTACCGAATATTTTTCCTGTTTGTTGGGTTTTCGTTTTAAACAGATTTTTTTTTTAACATAGAAAATCGCTCCGTTTTAAAGAGTTTTTCCGTTTACACAGGTCTAGACGTTTTATTCAGCCTCCGTTTTGGAAAGGTTTTAATAATAATATAATAAATAAAAATTACTGAAAGCTAGAAAAATTTATTTCTGCTTTACCAGCTAATAGTTTTATTTTTAAGTCAGTTATGATGCAAGCAATACGTCAGGTGTACGTAGCAAAATGGTAGTTTCTTTCCTTTCTTTAAAAGAACGATTTCTGTAATTAAGCAAAGTGAAACTGGAGAATCACAGCGACAGTTGGCAAAGGAATTTAACTGTGGGAAAAAAATTTCATTATTGGAAATAATAGCTTAGATTTGTCTCAGTGAATGGGGAAGCAAACACAAATCTCACATCCTAAGGCAAAATACTTTATATGCAGTTTGTCAAATGGCATATTAATAGTTTCCGTATTCGAGACACTCGTATAGGTTCTTTTGCTATCACGATACGAGGAATCTAAATTGAGATACATATGCTGAAAAACGTATTATTCAACAATTTACGCTATGCATGACATAACATGTCTATTCTCTGATTTGCATGTGAAGACATATCTGTTGCTTTCTTGATGTACAATTGTCAAGATCAATGAATTCTATTTATTTGCTGCACCGCAGTTTTCATGTTGATTGTAGGCTGTAAAAAAAAATATTAAGTTTTATTTGGAAGACCACCTCTCCAGACGACCATTTTTGGTACAATTTTGCAAGAAAACGACATGTAATTTCAGTGGTGCGTTATAGATTCATGGGGCTTCAGGAAAATTTGAATTAGGAAGCTCCATGTACGGTGTTAACTTTAAACATTTTTGTTCCGGAAATTTTGAGGGAATCCCCCTGTATCCTCGTTCGTTTTTTTAAAGCGACCTTCGAGCTGTGCCAGTGCACTCTGTGCCTACACCAAATCGGCAATCTACGGTCCCCAAACATGGCCCAAATTTAAATTATTATATTCTTACTAGAGTACAGTCGACCCCCCTATAACACTGTTGATAATTCCGTTTTATATGAATTCCATGTTGTAAGAGTCACTTAGATTTTACAAATACATGAGCCGTTTACAGCCCGGCACACGTATTTGTAAAATCTAAGTGACTCGTACAACATGGAATTCATATAAAACGAAATTATCAACAGTGTTATAGGGGGACGACTGTAATGAGTTTATAAAAGATTGGTTTGTGGCCTCTGTTGGTGGGGCCTCAGGCAATTTCCTTTTTTGCCCGTAAAATAACGCGCTTGTGTGTGATTTCTATAAAAAGAACAGAAATTTCTGAATTTTACTTCAAACCACTTTGGCACAGAATAATGTACATTTCTGTACGATTGCAAGCGAACAAAAATTTTCCCTAAGAGAAATTTCACTAAGTTTTTTTGAAAAAAAACCCGAAACTTTTTAAAATAATTATTTGGCTTTTTATTGTTATTTTTCTTACTTTACGTAGTCTGTTTACAGCTATATGTATTGGACTGATTGGGGCCAAGGTCCGAAAATAGAGAGAGCAGGAATGGACGGTTCTGCAAGATTAATTCTCGTTGAAAACAATCTCACGTGGCCGAATGGATTAGCTATTGATTATGAAAATGAAAGGCTTTATTGGACAGATGCTGGAACGAAAACAATCGAGTATAGTAATTTAGATGGAAAGAACAGACAGGTATATATGGGTGCTCATTAAAATCTTAATTAAGATTTCATTTAAAATTTTTCTATTTATGATAGGTAATTATACAAGAAGACGAATCGCATCCTTTTGGCCTTACTTTGCACGATAATACAATTTATTGGACAGATTGGAAGAAGAAAAATATCCAAAGTGCGAATAAATTGACAGGTGGTGAAAGAAAAGTATTGATTGAAGGATTAAATAATTTAATGGACGTTCATGTTTTCCATCGAAATAGATTAACAGGTTACTTAATTTTTAAAAAAAATAAAAATATTTGAACAAAGATTTAATAAATCGCCAATTTTTACAGTGGAAAATCCTTGCAAGATAAACAATGGAGGATGTAGTCACTTATGCTTGCTCGCTCCAACTGAAAGAAGTTACGTCTGCGCTTGTCCAACCGGAATATTGCTAAATGATAAACAGACTTGTATGACAGGTAATATTACATATTTATATCTGAATCGTGACTATATTATTAGTAAGTAATTCACCTTTACTTTACAGGAATGCAAAATTTCCTGATTGTTGCGAGGAGGACAGACATTAGAATGATTTCGTTGGATGTGGACTATTGGGCTGATGTGATCCTTCCTGTGAAGAGTGTGGAGAATGCAATTGCAATCGATGTGGATAGGAAAGAATGTATTGTATAAATTATTTCAATCGGAGTTACATATTCGATAGTTTCACTTATGGTATACGTATTATTTTAGCCTGGATATATTGGTCCGATGGCATGCAAGACAAGATTGAAAGAGCCGATTCGTCAGGAAATAAGGTGGAGAAAATTGTTTCTTTGGGTTTGGATTCCGTTAATGGTCTAGCAATAGATTCTTCTGGAAGAAAATTATACTGGACCGATACCGGTAGGAGTAGAATAGAAGTTGCAGAGTTGGATGGCAGAAACCGAAAAGTACTCATTAAAGATAATCTCGATAGTCCAAGAGCAATTGTTCTTTCTTACGAAATGGGGTAAACGTCTAGGCATTGAATACTTATAAATTATATTTAAAAAATGTCTGATATTTGAAACATTTTCAGAGTTATGTATTGGACAAATTGGGGTAACAAGCCTACTATCGAAAGAGCGGATATGGATGGTTCTAACAGGATAATTATTGTTAGTGATAATCTAGGTTGGCCTAACGGCTTGACCATAGATGTATCAACTTCTTCTTTAATCTGGGCTGATGCGAGGAATCATGTATGTGTAGTAAAATTAGTAATCGCTGCAATTGTGAAAAATGCGCGTATAGGAAAAAATATCTTCATTTTCAGGTTATCGAGAAATCAGATTTTAATGGTAACAATCGTCAGATATTGATGAGAGATGTTCCTCATCCGTACGGTTTAACTGTGTTTGGGGAATTTATCTATTGGACCGATTGGGAAACCAGAGCTGTTCAGAGAGTAAATAAATTTACAGGAAAAGATATCTTTACAGTCTGTGATAATCTCGCCGGTTTAATGGATATTCATTCCATATCTATGAAGAATACCGGTAAGAATATAACTTATATATATCATTAGACAGGAATGTATGTATATTTTGTACGTTCTTAATGTTAAAGTTTCATTGTATAAAATTTTGTACAGAAGAAAATGTTTGCGGAAATAATAATGGAGGATGTAGCAATCTCTGTTTAAGAAATCCTAAAGGATATTCGTGCGCGTGTCCTACAGGATTACCTTTGCAAGAAAACGGTTACACCTGCGAAGAAGGTAAGAGAAAACAAAATTAATAAAATTTGAGTTTAATTTTTAATTATTATATAAAGGAAATTTGAATTTTTTCCCCTCCAGTCCCTTCCGCTTTCTTAATATTTGCAAGTAAATCGAATATATATCAGATCTCAATGGATACAGATGACAACAGCGATATATTTTTACCGATTACTGATGTATATAATATTGTAGCCATTGATTTTGATTATGAAGAAAGTTATATTTATTTCACTGACGTACGTCTAGATGTTATCAGGTTTGTACTCTATTGATTTCTTCATTCTGAATAATAAACTGAAATAAAATCAGTCGGTATTGACGTAATTTACAATCAAAGTATTATTTTTTTTATTTATAAAATCTACGGTAATTAATTATTGTTGCTATTTAGAAGGCCTAAACAAGTCATCCATAATGGCTGTTGGCAGATTTCTGTGTTAAATATACTGCGGTATTCTCATTGGAATGCAAGAAAAATTTAGATTTTTGTATTATTAAATTTAAAATATGTTTTAAAATGGAAAAATTTAAGTATTTGTTATATTTAAAGAAAAATCTTTAAAGAAACTAATGATAAATTTTGTAGGAGGTGCCATTTTAACGGAAGTAATATGGAGACATTGATCAGCCACGATCTGATAACAGCTGATGGACTGGCTGTCGATTGGGTAGCAAAAAATCTTTATTGGACAGATACAGGTAGAAACGTTATCGAAGTATCTAGAGTCGATGGAACATCAAGAAAAATTCTTATAGATTTGGATTTAGGAGAACCACGCGCAGTTACATTGTTTCCCGAAAAAGGGTAGATTTCTCCTTTACAATTTCAATTACGTACAGTTAATAAAAATCGTATTCATTTGTATTTTTACCTTAATTTATAGTTATATGTTTTGGACCGATTGGGGAAAATTACCGAAAATTGAGAGAGCTTTTATGGATGGCACCCAAAGAAGAGTGATTATAGCCACAGATTTGGGATGGCCCAACGGCCTTACTATAGATTACGAAATGGAGCAAATTTATTGGGTAGATGCACACTTGGATCGTATAGAAACTGCTGACCTGAATGGAAAAAATAGAATTCAGTTAATATACGACGTGACTCATCCTTTTGGATTAACACTGGTTGTTTTTACTTCGTATCGATTTGATTCTTTATTTTTATTTATTTTTTACTATATTCAGTATTATATTTTAACAGTATGGCCCCTTTATATATTGGACCGATTGGCAAAGTAAATCTATAGAGAGAGCAGAAAAAGAAAATGGCAAGAACAGGACTATAATATTGGATAACGTGATATATCCCACGGAAATAAAAATGGTTACTTCGAAAAGGCAGAGTGGTAAGTTAAAATATTACAGAAAATAATATTTACTATTAAAGTCTTAGCAAATTATTTTATTATTTTGAAGGTACAAACATGTGTCAGATACAAAATGGAGGATGCAGTCATTTGTGTCTTCATAGAGCAGATACATACGTTTGTTCTTGTCCAACATATCCAGATCCAAATCCCTGTTCTACAAGTATGTTCTTCTTTTAATTTCTTTTGAACGTGTTTAATCACAAGGCAATTTATTGAAAATTAAATAGTTCCTAGAGAAATAATTGTTGAGCAACCCGAAGATTATGAAGATACCAGGATTACAGTTTATCATACCAATACAACAGTTGGGTAAGTTTATTCGGTTAAATATATATATATATTCTCTTATAATTTTATATGTAAATTTAGTTGTAGAATCTTCATAAAATTTCATTAAAGTATTTACTATTTTAAATATAAATCTGAATGTTACATTAATTATTTCTTAGGTGTGCAGATTCCAGTCTTCAAAACGAAAGATGCCATTATATAGGATTTTCTTTTGGAGGTAAATATTTTCATTCATAAGCTTGGAGAAATACCAAAACACGCTTTCTTTCTTGAAAAAAAGACAATCGTTCTTATAGGGTGGCTCAAAAGGGGTCTTTCAAATACAGTTTTCTTCGTAGCGACTTAATATACAGGGTGCAGGTGCAGGGTGGTATAATTAAACAGGAAGTGTTTAGAGCTCTGTGTAAAAAGAACTAATGGACCAAATGCAACTACATTTGTTGTACATTTTCTTGACCGAGAGGATTTTTGATTGATGCAAGAAAATTTGTTGATAAACTTCTGGATTCACTCGAGACTAAACGCGGTTTGATGTTCAATACGTCATTCAAGTATAAAGACTATACTTTGAATGATGATGCCGGTCGCCAAGAATCGTCGATCATCATCAGAGCTATGAATTACATGAGAAATGATTTCTGCTAAACATGGTCTCAAATTCCTTCCTGTCGATTGAGATGTCTTGTAAGATTATACTCGATACAAAATTTTTCTCACTGTAGGATAGAGCATGTCCAATCGTAGTAATATTGCAAGCATACTACCTTGAGAATTCTCAATTTGCTGCTCTACTAAGGCGGTTGTAACTTCCTCCATTTTCATCAATTCCACCCATTTCTAGTTTCACTTTGAAATTTCCAGTTTCCTTGAAACTTGATAGTAAAGTTTAACCAAATATGCGCGGTCGTGTAATGGAAACACCACGACTTGCCACTAATTCACATTGAACACGCTATACAACTCTATAAACACTAAAGTTACTCACTCTACAACATCTGTAATATGCAAATCGCATCAACATTAGCGCCAAAAATCAGAAATTTTGGAATTAAATTTATTTGCAAAATCGAAATTCTATGGCCAGGAAAGCATGCAAACGAAATTTAGTTGTATTTGTCCATTAGGTCTTACTACACAGAATTCTAAAAAGTCCCTGTTTAATTATAACCAAACTGTTATATATGGTTTTTCATTTTAATGTTTGTCCATTTTGATTTATACCCAGCAGCACATGCCATATTTTCTAGTATTCAAGATTTGTCGAACTATCAACAAGCTTTTCGAATAAACAATTAACTCAATGAGAAGATTATGAACTAAAGAAAAAAATTTTTTCAAAATTTCAACTCTATCATTTCTATCTTTTATGAAATATTTAAGGAATTGAATTTACAGTTTTGTATTTGATCCCATTGAATTTACATTTCGTATATATATATTTTTATTTTATCGTAAAATTCATTAAACAGATTTATTCAATCAATGAATCTTTACCCAACAAATCGATGACAATATTTAAAATTTTATCTTTAGCTGTGAATATTTGAAAATTTTCCTAATAATGTATTGCAATGTTACTGCATTGTTTATTTATTTATTGATTTATTTGAAGATTTTGCATGCATTTTCAGGAAAATAAGATTTCTTAACTGTAAGTTATTAGTAGAAATTATAATAAATAAAACTCTTAATTTAAAACTATTAACTGACTTTTGGGCCACCCTATTTATATCGTACAACGACTGTTAATCTATCTGATCAATACAAATTGCTTTAAATTATATTCCAAACATATTAACTTCATTGTTAGTTAAGAATTACAGTAGTTAAATTACGAGATGTTTAGTAAATTCTTCTTCTTTTTTTAATTTTCGAATTATTAATTAAATTAACATTCCATTTTCGATCGATATTTAGTTATTTAATTAAGTTACTTCAAATCGTCTTCGGAATTTATCATAAATTTAAACTTTAATGAGAATTTATCGGATACTTGATACATCTTAAATATTTGTGAATTCTGATTGATATTTGCGGATGATTTTGTTTTAACATTTTATCTAATTAATTATAAATAGATATCTAATGTCTTTTAACGTAAATTTACTTACAGATCCTGCTTTACAGAGTGCCTATATTGCTCTCAGTGTTGTAGTCGTTGTGTTAGTTTTCACTTTAGCTGTTGCTATTGCAATATGGAAAAGGTTCGTATGTTAAATTATCTTCGTTTTTATGTGATGTACACAGAAATTTCCCTCTTTCACAGCTTAATACAGTATTTGTTAAAAAGCCAGCTTGGGTTGCAGTTTTCAAATTGCAAACCTATGCATTCTCACTGTCTTCCGTCCGTTTGTCCGTCTGTCCTTCGTTAATATCGAGAACGAAGTTAGATACAGGAAATCCCCGTATAACACGGCACTTCTATAGCACGGATTTACTCTAACACGGTTCGAGAATTGGTACCATCCCCCGTATAACACGGTACTTTTATAGCACGGATTCACTCTAACACGATTCGAGAATTGGTACCATCCCCCGTATAACACGGTACTTTTATAGCACGGATTTACTCTGACACGGTTCGAGAATTGGGTAAAACACTCGTACAACAGGAAATGTAATAAATTTTTACATACTTAAGTAATAATAGTTCACGAAAATAATAATTTTCGTGAACTTTTAGTATTTAAGTATGTAAATTTTCTCTTCTCGCCTTCTGTCGATACACGTGGTCCTTCTCGAAACTTGTTTCAATGTTGCCAGATCGCGACGCTTCTGCTTCTGATGTTGCCGAATGTTTTTCTTTTATTCCATACTTGCTTTATTCTTCATAAGTGCTTAGCACCATATAAGGAAATTTATAAAGACCTTTTAACTAGAAGCAAGCAATCTAAAATTACATACATTTTGCAAAAGGTAAAGCATGGATCTGAAGATAATGCAGAAAAATGCTCAGAGGATAAGGATAACTTGCCAAAAAGAAAACGCTCTCGGTTAATTAATAGTGTTTTTAGTGATGACGAAGAAAACATTGTTTAATTTATATTAATATGTATCACTTAAAAAAATTTTAATGAAGATATTTATCTTAATTATGAAAATATACTAGCATGTTTTTTAATTTTTGGAACCTAACCCTCCTTTTCGTATTAGTTCTTTGTTTCGTATAACACGGATTCGCATAACACGGCAATTTTTTGGAACGTAACTACCGTGTTATACGGGGGTTACCTGTATATGAAAATCAATACCGGATATGGATGGCTTTAGATTAATTATATATAGATTTCCAGTTTGGACCGGAAGTTGCGTGATTTTTTAAAATTAAAATATGACAAAAATTGTAGCTTTGGCATTGTGATGTCACAATAATATACATTCGATTTTTCCTGTAAACACAATCTTAACTACATAATACATAGAATCATGCAGAGATGACCAATAAAAATGAAGTACAGTCGAAACGGTAGCCATTTTTTTTTCTTTTCTTTAAGGAACGTTGAACAAAGATGCTTACAAAACAACCTCCAAACAACGGTCACTCCCTATAACAGCCACGTTATACGTTCTTTATCAGTGGCCGTCGTTCAGAAGTTTAACTTCGATAGAAAATTCAATACAAGTCGTAAAGCGGGGGACTATTGTTTTACTTTTCTATTTTAAACTAGAAATTTAATTTACAAGTTTACAAGTTTATTATCAACCAAAATATATTGTATATAGCTTATTATTTCTTCTCCGTGTAGTAATTTATATAATTAATATGTCATATTTTAAGTAATTTTAATTTATAATTGATCGAATGAACGTCAGGTTTCAAGAAAGTCATCAAAAGAGAATCAATAGAAGTAAATGATGAAATTTTCATTCAAAAAAAAAAAGAAGAAAAATCAAACGGGCGGCCATGTTTATACGTCCTTTAATAATAAAATAATATCATCATCATTACATTTTAATGTACAGAAGATGGTGTGATGACATTCCTTTCAACTTTATGTAACAAAAAGATAACACTCAAACCACATTGGCCATACTTTAAAATATGTATTTCAATCAAAGTGACTGTATCGATTTTGATCTTGAAAACAGAGGAGACACGATAAATTATTTATAACATATATAAAGAAATTTATTTTCAGTTTCTTTATTATTCTTTCATGTATAAATAATTTATCAATTTAATATTCTGGTATCATTTATATTACAGTGGCAAATTTTTTTAAATTTAAAGAAAATTTAATTCGATTAACAGAATTTTTATAAGAAAATTAAACCTCAATTTATTTAAATTAGTAAAGATTTTCGTTTAATATTAATTTAACTCTCTCTTCACTTACAAATAATTATATTAAAAAATTACTCAGTAAATTCCCGCTTTACGACGGCTCGTTTATACGACCGTATAAAGTTTTATAATCAAATAAAATGCTGTATTTCTTTTCTTATTTATCTCTGTGTTGTATTTTATAGTTTAAACCCATTCACAGACCTTAAGCTCGTTTTAAAACACGATTTAAGAGCAGGTAGAACGGCTCGCTTTACGACGGTGTTCTAAAAATCAATTGCAGTGTACGCTAGTCTACTGTATATTTGTATACATACAAGTTTATTGTTATTTATAAAATCTAAAACTGAAACACTTAAAATATAAAATACCTATTGGGGTTTTTGGAAAAGTAATTATTAACCTAACCGTCGTAAAGCGAGTCATATATTTCATAAGTGTAGGGTCATAAATCGAGGTCATATTTGGATATTAAATTTTAATTTTATCAAACAGAGAGACGATCAACAAAAATTACGACACTTAAATAACAGAAATCTTTTTTTTTTTCCGATTGCAATACAATAGATAGATTCTTTATTCCACCAATGAAAGAGCACCATTTATTATTATTATTATTTTAGATTACTTTGTCGTTGATACTGCAATTTTTGGATGTTAATGTGTTACAAAGCTTTTTATAGAAAATTAATCAATAAAGAAAAAGTAACCAGACATTTTTACGATAAACAAGCTTAAGGAAAAAGATATTAATGATTTCAATTGTCCCAAGAGATCACTTTAAGTTGTTCTTGGGTTCGCGCTTGTCACTCCATGGGTTTTATTCACGTTAGTGACACTTAAATAAGGATCAGTTTTTCATAGAAAGACCTTCTGGAAGGCATCACCCTTCATGTGTCACATTGTCGTAAATAAATAAACCTAGAAAGGTGCAACATGTAAAAGATGCAAGTTATAAATTAAAGCTACGTGAACACACTTCCTATAAGATTAATGATTTATTTATATAAAAAATAACGTTGGTTATGAGCAATTTTTAATAAAAATTTCATATATTTTTTTCCTCCTCTACTCTAAGTATTATTACAAAAAAATCTTATTAAGCATTTTCTACTTCATTTCCTTTCTTAGATAGAATTTTATTTAATTTTCTTGAAGCTTCCAAAACATTCCACACGTTTATGTTTATTGAAAAAGTTATATTTGACAAGAGTTTATTGGGAAATTTTTTTTATAAAAATTACTCTTCATTTCCAGATTCTTCCCATCAATATAATTCTTCGTTCCATAACTTTTGCAATGTCTGCTCACATGGATGATAGAATTCATTAATTTTCACCCAAAATGAATGTTAGAACGATGGAAATTCTTCAATGTAGACTAGACTACATCTAAATCACTATCAAAGTAGAAAATATTTTCTAATTGATGGCATAGCAGCATAAACGATTAATCAATATAATTAAATACTATTAATGCTGAATCAGTATTAACTGAAGTAATATAAATGAAATAACGAGAGACAAATTGCTCAATAATAACCAATTTAACGGCATCAATGTCTCATTTTATGATATTATCGTGAAGATTTGTTTTCAATGTCACGATAATATCATTGTTATTGATTTTATTATGTATATAAATTAGGAATGAATTGATACAAGTGAAATATATCACACTTTTTTAAGTAATAGAAATTAAATTATATGAAAAACAATCAAAAAGTATATCAATTTTCTAATTATTATGCTCTAATTCTTTATTGGATCATCATTTTTGGGGTGCTCTTTCATAATGGAAATCAACTGGAGGTTTTGGAAAGAAAATATATTGGGAATATCCCATAGAATAATTATTTTGGGGGAGACTTTTCTAGTTTAATCGTATTCCAATTAATTATTTCATATTAAAATTATATTTAATTGTAATATAATAGATATTTTACAGAAAAATACTTGATTAAAAAATTTAAAATTAAAAATTGACAGAAGACGACGAGTACAAGAGACGGATCCAACTATAACATTTACAAATCCAACGTACAGTAATACGTGTCCTGGAATGGTATTAGAGAAAAAATCTTATGACTGGGATTCACAGAATCATTACAGTAGAAGAGTAAGTAAATTAGGGATGCTTTCTCTCTATTAATTTTATTAATGATTTTTTTCTGTATTACAAAATAATAAAACTAAGAATTATGTAGTAGTCTATTTGTGTTTAGCAGGGATGTTTACGTCAATTTATGCCAATGTGGAATAAATTTACGTGAATTTGTCTCCATTCTTTCATTTTTTAAACAGGTAAAACTTACAGAAAATAGTACATGTGCTAGAATATGTGATGACAGTCACGCTATATCGAATGCCATACCATTCAGAAAACAAAGTTTTTGCATATAACACTACAATTGTTATCTCGAACGTTTTTTTTTTATGTGTATATGTTATATAACAATTATTCCATATAATAATGTAAGTATTTTAATACATTACACCGTTATATAACATATATCACATGTACAGTACACACACAATACCTAATAATCTTCCTCTGTATTTATAATTTTAAGCATACTTTGTATATTTTAAGACATATTTATTAGATAATAATAAACATTTTCTTTGTCTACAGCAACCATTAATGAGCTTATCTCCCAAAGAGAAGTTAAAAAATGCAGAAGTGACTGTTCTAGTACCTAAGAAGTTTGATATAGACGTAAACGAATTATCGATACCACCCCCACCCCCACAGAGAATAGACAGTCAACAGAATTACAGCTATCCTCAAGTAACGATACTTTCAGTGCCATGCTCGACTCCATTAAAATCCATCCTAAAATCACCAGAAACGAGACGAAGCACAGGAAGATCACCGACTCATCATTCTCATGTTGTTTATCAAACTGTTGAGACAGACATATAATCTCATTTTCAAATTAACAATGTACAAAAATATAGTTAATCATATTAAATTTATATATAAATATATATATATTTTTAANAATAAAACAGCTTAAAAGAAATAATAAATTAACAATACTTCGAGTGAAAATAAATTTGTAATATATTAAAAATTGGTTTTTAAACTAAAATGAGTATAACATATTTTGAAATGTTGTTTACAAAATATCAAAGTCCAACGCCAAAGAAATTGAAATTTATCCTTTACAAAAATCACAAATTAATTTTTAATCTGTGCTTAAAACTTGATTAAGAATGCAACACACAGAACAACAGAATAAGAAATGTAAGCATTTCTCCTCCCCAGAAATGGCATTCATTTTCAGAAATGTTTTCATTTTGTAAGTTTTTCATATGACTTACCATTTCAATGTAGAGTATATATAATAAAGAATTAATAAAAATTAAATATATAATTATATTCTTATATAACAAGTGATTAATTATTATGTTTTGCAAATCTGAATAGAGAAAAAAGTTTATTTTGTTGACTCCATCCTGCTCCATAGATTAATTCTATTAAAGGATCGGTTACGGTGTTACGTTAAGAGAGGCCTTATACAAGTAACTACTTGTGAGGCCTCTTTTATACCCTCGACTGTGGGCAGTAGTGCGTTATCCTGCGGGCAATTGCCTGGAGTTTCTATTAATACTTTAGAAACTATTTTATTATACATCAAGAACATAATTCTAATTCGCGAATCTTTTATAATGATTTTATCTTTCAAATACACGATAAAATAAGGTTATTTTTCTAGAAAAATTTGTTATTAATCTAGTTTTTAATATGGCATCACTTGTTAATATGAATGAAAATTCTAGATCATTATAGTTCTAGAAATAATTTATTTTGAATTGTCTACATTGCAATAGGATCACACTTAGACATTTATCAATAAAGATTAAAATCTGAGTAATCATTCAAAATTCGCGAGTCTTTTATCTGTTTTTTAAGAAACAGATTTTACTGGATCATCCGAGAATCGTCAGCTTTTAAAGACAATTTTTCAGGGAAAGAGAGAAAGTGATCTAAGATGGAAGGATAAATCAAAGATAAGTTATGTTTCAGCTGGTGTTTCCTCCGTCAATTTATCTTCTGAATTCATTTCTTGAGAAAAATATAGATTATCTCGTCTATCCATTGTTTGAAACATTGACGAATGGAGTGGTGAAAAAGAAGACAATGAAACACGTGGGCGATCTGCCAAGGTGTACCATTTCAAAGTACTGTACTTTTATTGAGAAACTGATCACTATTTAAGTGTTATACAAATACTTAGTAACTCGAGTAATTTCACGTGGTCAGGGGTGAAACCACGACCAGTGCTCAGTATTTATCCACTCTGCTATTTGTCAGATGAAGAAGAATGAAAGCAGATTCATTAACATCTGCAACATTCTAAGAAGAGAATGCCACGGGAATAGAAATTAATTCTGCTATTTACGATTTCGTAACAGCAGAATTAACGGTATTAACGAATTTTCATGTAATGTGATTCTTTAATAATTGAATTAAAATCATCTACAGTATTTAAAAGTTCG
Organism: Centruroides sculpturatus; assembly: GCF_000671375.1. Taxonomy (NCBI): domain Eukaryota; kingdom Metazoa; phylum Arthropoda; class Arachnida; order Scorpiones; family Buthidae; genus Centruroides; species Centruroides sculpturatus. The sequence continues at coordinate 146,722 of NW_019384465.1, forward strand.
GGGTTCCTTCTGTATGTATGGATATTTGTGTGCGTTTGAGGGCACGATTTTGTTCGCCCTCTTTGAAGTTTAATAACTCCTGTGCTTTTTATCGAAAATTTCTGAAATTTTGCAGGGAGGTTTGTTTATTAGGGGAATCAATGCTGTTAAATTTTGGTGATTAAAGGTTGAGGTTGTGGGGAGATAATAGGGGGTCGTGTGTATCTCCAGTAGGTTCGGACTTAATGACGATTTTACTCGTTTTAATCATTTACGATATTTTATAAAACCCATCTCTACCGTCAAAATTAAGCTCTTTGACATTTTATAATAGTTAAAAATATAAAATGTTTTAAATAAAATATGATAAAAGATAGCACCACCAAATGCTGCCTAGAAAGTTAATGCTCTTTGCACCATCAACTCGTTGCTGACTTCTATTTAAGCAACAATTTGAATTATTGAAATATAATATTTTAAAAAATCTATCTATTGCAGACCCATGTTCCCAGGGAAATTTGTGGCAGGAAAAAAAATATGTTACGACAATGGACGCAAAAAAATGGAGTTGCATTTGGGCTAAGCCTATGGACATTAATTGGAAGAATTTGCTTGAATGTGAGGATTAATTCAAGTCACTCGTTACATGGCTGCCTGCTTACATGGTTATGCGCTTGTAAAAACAAAGTGTCGATCTCGTTTACCGTAAACAGAGCTTTAAAAGAAACCGAAAAATAAAATCTGGTTTTAAATTACCCATTAAATTATTTCGAAAAAAATTTCGAAATAATTTAATTAATGGGTGAAATTTTGTGTCGGCTCCAATTAAACTATTGCGCTTTTCACAAATCCCTCTTCAGCGCCATCGTTTACAGGGCAAAAGTTTTAATTTCATGCCTGAACAATGTCTGTAAATTAGCGCGCAGTGCTTAAAAGTCTTCACTCATGCGTGGACTTCAAATTTATTTCTATTAATTAACGTATTACATCAAGTTTATAATTATAAGCGCTATCCTATGACGACACATACTTAAATTAAAGCGGTGTGGCTCAAAGGCAAAAGACATAAAAATCGAAAACCAAGTTGAGCACGTGTCATCGTACCTAATTGGTATCCTTTATCGATACCGCCCAATATCTAGCGTGAAAAACGTTTTGTAATTAGTACAGAACATTTCAGGCAAAATATTAAACATATTTAAAAGTATCCACAGTAAAACAGTTTTAGAAGCAAGCAACTGTGCAGAGATTCTATCAGAGTTAAACTAGTCAGCGAAAGCATTAGTGATTTCATCACAACATTCAGTACAATGGTACCTCGGAACTCGAATTTAGTTCGTTTTTAGAGAGCATTCGAGTTTCGAAGCACTTTTTCCCATAAGGATTAATGTACAGGGAATTAAACCGTTTCCAAACCCCAAAAATGCCCATTTTAATCCTAAAAATAATGATTTAAGCTAAGATAACACAATTAAATGTTCTAATTAATGCATAAAACAATGAATAATCATAATAATAAATTAAAAACAATGAAAAAATTAAATAATGCAATAAAATGCAGGATATGAACTGAGAGTGGCTAAGCTCGTGTGATGGCCCGGACGGAAATCAATTTTGTGGATCCAAATGTTGGCAGTCAAACGCGATAATAAAAATCTCAGCTTTCAAAAAGGAATAAAGTAAAATTTAAAGGTCTCGATTGAACAAATAAAGTTTTTATATAAAATTTAAAACAAAAGATGAATTGTGTGGAAAACACCAAAGTCGAGGGAAACGTAGTTAGAGAGGAATCGTATTTAGTCGCGGAATTCACCTCTCCCGCGCCCTCCGAAAGGTTTCGAATTGTCACCAGGTGACGCGGGAGGCCAACAAAAGGTGGAATCGGGGGTGAAATCTCGACCGTCCCGACAATCGCACGCAGTCGGCAAACGTGTATAAACTGATTTAGAAAAGTAATGGAGTTTCGTTATTTGTAGAACAAAAAGAAGCAAGTGGCCCAAAATAAAAATTTACCCAATCTGGCAACATGTCACATCACACGGGTACCCGTACAGATATCATACCCCATACATTCATGGCTGGATGACCGAGGTAGACTACCGCTCTGGAGACACGGGTTCGAATCCGGACGGGCCGATAAATCCCCAGAAATTTTTCGGGGGCTGGTCCGACCACATATGTCGGGTTTCGTCCCTCACCACCCGGCCGCCCCATTGTGGGCCTGGCCGAACCCATAATGGGCTTGCTAAAAAAGAGACCCTCTTAAGAGAGGTCGGAAAGAGTAAAAAAAAAGGCCATACAGTAAGGTCGTCATTGATTGTGTTTGACTTCCAAGTTCGATTTTTGGGACAAAATCTCCTCGAAGAAATTGTTAAGGTTCCAAATTGTTTGACTTATGGGGCGTTCGAGTTTCCAAGGTGCCACGGTATTTATTAAGATGAATAATGTAGTCACCTATTGTACGTATATAAGCCTATTCTAAATTGGGACTAAGATAATAAAAATAGAAAATATAAGTTAAGATAACTAATCAGAGTGTTTAACACTAGCACATTTATAAAATACAGATTTCTTCAAGTGTTTTCTTGTGATAAGGATTAGAATGTATGTAAAAATAAATTTAATTCCAAATATAAACTATTCCACCGTGCTCTGATGCTGGTCTTTCTATCTTTTCCATTAAAAGTCTTAAATACAATCTTCGGAGTATTTTCATTTAATAATTTAAGCACTCCCGGTTCCCTGTGTTCGGCTCACAATTAATTCGAAATTTTTCTGCTTTGTTCTTAAAGTGGAATTTTCGTGTTAGACATTACACTTTTTAAAGCAGATTTTCAGCTTTAAAATTCTATTCACTAAAATGTCTGTTTTGCTCGCTATACTACTTGAAGTCATCTGTAATTCATGAAACTGGTGACTATATTTAACTCGATACAAATGGTTAGTCCAATTTCGGGACTAACCATGTAAGCTGGCAGTACGACGACTAGAACAGATGGTGGACCTCCCTACATTTGAAAATAGCATAATACTGTATACCAGATGTGTTGACGACATTTAAATTTTTCGGAATCGCCAACTCCCACTCCAGGAATTCCTAACGACTATCAATAATAATTTACATCCGCTCTGAACAAAAAAAGTGCCTTTCAAGTATACTTCTTGGCTATCCTAATCTATACACAATGAATCTCTCGCTATCGATGACTACAGGAAAATACGTACTACCCTTATTCCCACCGCCAACGTCCCGTGCTTACAAGATAACATCGTTCAGAGCACTTATAAAAAAGAGCAAATACTCATTGTTCTGACAAGCATTCTAGGTATGAACAGTTCCAACGTATTAAGCGCATTGCCACTGCCCTAGGCTACTTGACAAATCAAAGGCCTTATCTGGAGATATATTACACCATCAAAAGGGTGTCATGTGACACATCATTTAGAGTCAGAATTTCAAAAGGAATTGATTATTGAAAGATTTATTGACCTACCTCGAACGGTTACAGAGTTATTAATATGTTTCCTTTGTTGTTATAGGTTGAAGAACAGACAACATAATGCCCTCAACACAGGAAGAACACATCGAAATTGTTCTGATGTCAGGGAAGAGAATTTCCACAGAATTTTAATCAATGTCATCCACGTAACAGTTACCAACCTACTCCAAAAATTCAAGGAGACGGGATCGGTCCATGATAAGAAACGTCCCCTGCCATAAGGACGATTTCGGTGCGTTCTTCGTGTTAAGGGCATTGTGTTGTCTGTTCTTCAACCTATAACAACAAATAAAACACATTAATAACTCTGTAACTGTTCGAGGTAGATCAATAAATCTTCCAGCAATCAAATCCTTGTGAAATTCTGACCTTAAATGATGTATCACATGACCCCCTTCCCATTTAAAATTTCAGAGTTGCGTTCAATATGGCTGCCATCTTCATGGAGGAAGTGTTTGTAACATACATCAATCTGTTTCCTCCTTGGTCTAATGTCTTCCTGATATGAGCAAATTAACTTTGGGTACATTCTATATTCTGTAGCAGAGGTATTAAGTGACTTTCTTTACTACCCTGTACATTCATTTAATAGTTTGCAAAATATTTTTACAAGCGGGTACTGGATACTTATGAAAATTTAAAGGGTACACAGATGGCAATACTTTTGTAAACACTGGTTTATAGAAAGACAAACACTAGGTAGCTATATGAAAAATAAATTTCGAGCCTACAGACACAGAAGATAGGAGCCCACTACACACAATTTTAAAGCTTCCTAAAATAATAATGTCTGATTGTACCTATAAAATAATTTATAAATTATGATATACAGTTGCAACAGCAAAATTACTTTATCCCAAATTCGGAGTTCTCGAGATCCGGAGCCCTGGACCATGGGCCTCACGTGCCTAGTGGACGACTTGGAATTGCATATAACATTAAATATTAAGCCCGGCGTTGCTCGGGCAAAAGTAACGATAGCAAAGATTAAAATTATTACGTTATAGTCAACCTTACCCATTTTCACAGAATGCAAGCATTGGGTCCCCCTGTTTCCAGACTAATTAGAAAATTTTTAGATGGGTCTAAAAATATGTTCGATTTCCCGCAAAACGAAAAAACTGCATCTGTGTCTTGCACTTCGCTTTCTCTTAACAATTCCATTGTTGACACTTCCATTGTTGATGGAAGTGTTAAACCTTAATTCTGTCCCTCTCCCCCGTGGGAGGAATTTCGAAAAATCCCTTCTTAGTGTGCGTTCTCGTGATGTACCCTAACTGTGTAGAGCAAATTTCAACTTTCAATTCCTAACAGTTTGGACTCTGCGCTTATTATTATCAACCCATCTCGATTAACATATATAACCGCTAAAGTTCGAAAGTCGTTGATGTGTACATTACCTAGGTAATCTGCAAATTACCTACTAGGCACTCGGTAAAGTGAAAATAAGATCTTTGCTGGAACAACAGCAACGTTTCTATACGCTTAAATTAACATAATGTTCTTTATTTCATTTTCGATATCTAAAGAATCAAGTTAATACAATCAAACAATCAGCAAATTAGTTGATAGAATCAATCATCAACTAATTAAAAAACAAACGGTTTAAAATATTAATACAATTAGGGAAATTATTATATAGATAACCACCTATGGAATTTCGGGACATTGAGTATCTATCTGAACTGAGGGGACCGAGACGACTTCAACGATATCCAACTTTTGGACCAGAAAAAGGAAAAATAATAAAGTTATCATACTTTTTCTGGTGATCGTGTGATATAATTGTGCAGTTAATGTTACCTATGGTGAGTAAAATGGCGGCTCGTCTCTGATTCCAGCAAACAGAAGAAAGGAAACAGTGGGGACGCAAGTTTAACCTAACCTAACCTATTCTAATTACCATAATTATTACCAACCAAATTATTAGAATAGGTTAGGTTTGAAGGTGCGTCCCCACTGTTTCTTTTCTTCTCTTTGCTGGAATCAGAGACGAGCCGCCATTTTACTCACCATAGGTAACATTATCCAATTGTGCTTACTTATTAGTGCAGTCTAAAGATTGTTGACACTTTGAATTTCATAGCAATTGGTTTTTGCGACAAGCACACCTATTTGTGGTACATTTATTTGTGGCAAAGATCTTATTTTCACTTTACCGAGTGTCTAGTAGGTAATGTGCGGATTATCTAGATACTCTGCACATTATCTAGGTAATTTGAGAAATGGAACAATTTTCACAACTTTAACGGATCACCCTAGTTAATCTGCAGATTAGCTAGGTAATGTACACATTAACGACTTTCGAGCTTTAGCGGTAACATATTGATAACAAAAATTTATAAATACAATACGAGGTAGCATTATATTGTATTAATAAATTTTTGTTATTAAATTTAACTTAAGCATATTTAAATAGGAAACACGACCCGGTCTTGCAGAGTGGCTTGTTCAGCAACAGGTGCAATTGAGTTCGAAATTCTGTTCGTGAACCGAATTGTTCGAAAAGAGAGGCATTCGAATGCCGAGGTTTGACTGTATATATAATCTCCTACGTATTAATAACGGCATCCGAGAAGAATGTGGAAGCAACGAAGCCTAAGAGGAAGATTGTAGTATCGAGGATTGAGGTGGAAAAGGAATGTATCGTGAAACATCAATACGTGTGGCGGATCTGGCAGCCATGTTTCTTTTCTACCATATCTCTTGCAAATAATCCTTGCAAATAACTAACTCATTTTCCTTCCATTCCTCTGCTGTCGATTGATCTGGTTTCTTTTCTATTGTTATTACTTTTCATGTCAACACGTATACACTAAAAATGGTAGAATGATGCTAGAGAATTGCAGCTAAGGGCCAATAGATAATCCGAATAATTCTGGATTTATTTCCATTATACAGAAATCCTATCAACAAAACATAAATAATATCTCTCTGATTCAATCCCGAATGATGTGTATTTTTACACTTTGTTGTTGTTAACTTATTGAAAGTTTTTCCTTGTGAAATATATGCAAATCAAAATGTAAACCTAAAACACTGAACAAATAAAACTTTCTGTATTTTTCGGCAAAAGATTTTGTATTCTTTTTTCTTAACTCCAATATCGAGCAATTTTCCAAGAATTGCTTTTAAGATTAATTTGTGAAGATAAGGAACTTGTTAAAATCTGTGAATGCAAACATATGGCAATAAATCAATCAATGACTTCTTCACATACAAGTTAATAAACTTCGACTGTTTTACGAATCTAAGTACGGTGTGTCCCATAAGTTACACACCGTAGACAAAACAGCTGTTTGGTTGTGTTCCATGTGATTGCCGTCTGTTATACAGATTTGGACGTGCGGAATTATTGGATCAGCCATCTAACAAGACGTCAAAAATCACGGTCTGACATTCATGTGTAATTCTGGCCTCCAAACGAGTGAGGCAAACCTTCAAGTGCCCCTACAGATGTGAGGGCAGGACTACCCAAGGGCCATTGCACATTTGTCTTGCATCAAAATTCAGAAAACCCATTACATTACAGTTTACCTATGATGCATGGCTTATGGGACACACCATATATACATTCTTAATCGAAAAAATGAGTGAAGACAACTGTAACCATACTCTGATCACAACACACAATAGATATTATCTGATTACAATAAACAAATTTTACTGTATAAATACAGTAAAATATTACACAAATTTAAAATGTATATCTTAAATGTCTTTCTCTAAATGATCTACAATAAAGATAATTAGGGCCAAATCATAACTGTTAGAAACAATATTGAAACATGGCATGTATTTTACTAGTTTTAGCATTGTATTAAAAATGTACAATTTAGCATGCAAATCCTCTGTGCTGTACTGTACTGTACATACTAAGCTAAGAATGATAATGTATCTAATGTCACACAAGTGATCAATAGCATTTCTGAAAATATAACATTGGAAACATCTCAACTTGGCTAGGATTAATTTAATATTTAATTATGGATGCTTGTATCAATTTACACAGGGTGCCCCATAAATCCATATCCATAGGAGTTATGTTGATCTATTGTTTTACAGGTAAAGTATGGTGCTGAGAAAGGTAGAGAGAATTCAAGATATTTTGCAGATGGAGACCTACAGTCAGTGAGAAGTTGCCAAACAGTTTAACAGGCTGCATTCTGATCTGTGTGATTCATTGGAAACTCTTTGGCAACTTCTCACCAACTGTAGGTCTCCATCTTCAAAATAGCTTGAATTCATTCTACCCTACTCAGCACCATGCTCTACCTGTAAAACAATAGATCAACATAATTCCTATGGATCCAGACTTATGGGACATCCTCATCATCATTCATTCCTGCTGATACCCAGAGGGTGTACAGGTCAACATGGTGAAAAAATCAAACTTTTATACTACTATCTCCTATTTTTTTCCAAACTCTCCTATCAACAGACAAGTTTTTATCCTAGATTAAAGTTAACTTCCATTCTTCTAAAGCCTGCTTAACACTCAATCCACCTATGTCTAGGTCAGGCATGGCCAACATATGGCCCGTCTAATGAATTTATGTGGCCCGCAATCAATCTTTCAATAATAGCTAGTTAAGTCCGAACAGCCCAAAGAAAAATTCTGGCGCCTAAAAAAGAAAAAAAGGTCAACAACTCACTGTGCGTTTAGAGTTAACACTCCATTACAAATGACTTCAGCACAGCATAGAATGTTGATAATGCATAATAATATGAAAAATGTATCTGTAATCCCTATGTACAATTTAGTCTCTATGGGGTAACACCACAATGATGTCTCGCACCACTTCAAAATCTTCCTAGGGCAGCCTCTGGTTTGGCTTGTGAAAAAGTTCACTTTTCAATTCAGCCCGGGGGCAAAAAATGTTGGCCACCCCTGGTCTAGGTTGTCCCTTTGATGTTTTCTCTGATTTTTAGCTCCGAATACCTGTTTGGCCAGTTAGTCTTCTCCCATTCTTTCCAAATGGCCAAATAACCTGAGATTAGCCTTGCTTACTCTTGACTGAATATTTGTCTAGTCTTCTCTAGACAAGAAGTATATCATAGTATTCATTGGATATTATGAATATTTGTCATCTTTGTTTTTCCTTAAGTCTTCATTTTTAATATGATTTTGCCATTATCCATCTAGTAACACCACTATTAATTTTTCTGAAAACTCTTTTCTGCTGCTTCTAATTTTTGGTCAATTTCCTTATTTCTCAGAACCATATGTCATTATAACTTTAAAAACTGTTGCACACAGCTAGTTTTTTCTTATGACTTATTTCTTTCTTGTTCCAGATATATTTGATCAATTAGGCAGGTTAGGCTCCCTGCCTAACCTGCCTTGTTTAAGCAGTCATCTGAGCAAAATTTAAAATAAAAAACTGGATAATGAGATTTATCTGTGCCTATGGACCTATTGAAAGCTCAAAGAAGGAAGATGTAGAATTTTATGACCTGGAATCAGCAGTAGAGACAAATACTAATGAAAAAAAGTAGTAGCTGGAGGTCTTAATAGTAGAGTAGGAAACGACAATTACATCTATGGCAGCATTTTAGGGAAGTTTGGTGAGAGAGAAAAACCTAACAATAATGGCAAAAGACTGCTCCAGTTTTGTGTTTGTCACTCACTAGTGTTTACTAGTACAATATTCCAACACAAAGAGAGTCACAAATTCACATGAGAACACACTAGAAATCTGATAAGCATAATTGACTATATTATTGTTGTCAAGAACATTATCCATTTAGTTAAAGACACAAGAGTCTTTAGAGGTTTTGAAGTTGATAGTGATCATCATCTTATACTGAGCAAATTAAAAACAGTTAATATTAGATGTAAAAAGGTACTTTGATAGATAAAAATAGAAAATTTATCAATCTTTCAAATGCCATTAAATATAGAAATATAGTCAATACTGCGGCTAATAACATATCTATTACTGAAATGGATTTAGAGGAGGAATGGGAAAAATTCAAGAGAACATTGGTAGAATCAACAAAAATAGTATGTGGGGAAATCATTTGCAAAGATAAAAATCCATGGTACCAAATGAACCAAAGAGATTACACAAGCAGTACAAGAGAAGGCAGCTTATAAAAGATATCTAGTGAATAAGACCATAACCAATCTATTAGATTAGCTGTCTTACATTTAGCTTTATAAACTGCATGATGGGAAAATTTTGGAACAGAAATAGAAAGCAAGTATAAAGAGGGGGATAAAATGTTCTGGTGATTAGTAAAGAATCTCAGAACAGCTAGAGGAATAAAGAATGATAAAGGTGAAATTATAACATAAGAAAAAGATATTCTAAGGTATGGATCAAATACTTTAAACAGCTACTGAATGAAGGAGTGACAGATTTAGCCAAACAAGAGAAAAGTACCAAAATTTTGGAAGTATCGGATCCTATCTTGGTTATAGAAGTGAATAAGACCATCAAAAGCATCAAATGTGGAAAGGTTGCCGGTGTAGATATCATCAGACCTGAGATGCTAAAGTATGGGGGAATAACAGTGGTACAGATTACATCACATTATTTAAAGATGTTGGTCTGAAGGAAAGGATCCAGAGGATTAGGGAAGAGCTTTAATTGCACTAATTCATAAAAAAAGGAAGTAAAACAGAATGCAGTAATTATAGAGGAATCTCACTCCTCAGTGTAACAGCTAAAATTTATGCCAGAATTATAGAAAAAAGGGCTGAATGTGATCTAGGAGAAGAACAGACAGGCTTTAGACCAAATAGATAATGCCGAGATCAAATATTTTCACTAAGGTAATTGACAGAGAAAGCATGGGAATATAACAAGAAACTCTTCTTGGGATTTGTTGACCTGGAGAAGGCATTTGATAGAGTGCTTAGAGGTTTACTTTTCGAAGTTCTTAAGAAATATGGCATCAAGCATACTCTACTCAGGGGATGGGACATCTTGTATATTGTAACTAATGTATACAATTAACATAAACGAGCACAGAAAATTATCTAGCTCCATATGTAATGGTAATAACAACAAATTAAAACAGATGAAATTGCAATAATTTATTATCATAATTAAAGAGTTACAAAATATAATAATTAAAAAGTGAATATATACAATATCTTGCATACGTATTATTCACAGAATAATTATTTTAAAAGATTTTTAAAATGTATTGTTAAAATTTTCGATTTTTTCATGCCTGAATGATTACAATTATTTTATTTGTATAAACCTTTATACAATTATCTAAGATACACTAAAGTTTACAAAAAAATGCATACAATCATTCTGTATCAAAATATTTCTACATGTATAAACACGTTGAGATCATGGAAAGCCAAACCAGGGCATGGGCACCATGGCATAAAGATAATTACATATATATATAAATTTTTAAAACGCCACATTATACATCAAAAACTTCACATAATTTATAAAGAGTATTAATATTCTATAAGGTTTTTCACTACTTCCAAACAGGATTCTGAAAAGTAAAGCAATGTTGAAAGCTACCTTTTAGCAATTTTTCTATACAAATTATCTAAAAATTTACCTTTTTCAAAGCTTTCTTCTGAGCTGAATTTATCCTTTGTAACTTCAGCCTAGAATTAAGCGGTGTTCTTTTATTTTGAGAAAGCTTGCTACAGTTTTCGGTAGCTGACTTCCGATGTCTCTCTGTTCTCGAATTTGCAAAGTGAGATTTTCTTAACATACCTAAATCGACTAAATAAGAATTTTTAAGGTTATAATTTTTTTTTTTTTTTTAAACTCATACTATAAAATTTTTTAGAAATAATACCTTTCAAATTGTTTTGATAAACTTTATCCAAAATTGGAAATCCTGTTGATACTTGTTTGTTAGAGTTTGACTTCATGGAAATATTTCTGTTTTGTTGTTTATGTAAAGAATTAGATAAAACCCTAACATTTCCTTTAGATTTCTGTGCACTAGGAAATCTGGGAATTCTGTCTGGTGTATTTTGCAAATCTTCCAGCACTTGTCTTTGTTCTGGTTCTAAGGTAAAAAGTTTTTTTTATAAGTCATACCCTAATTCAATGTTTCATTAATTTTCTACAATATATAGCATGCCAGAAGTATGTAAATATGGGTTTTGAAACTGAATCAGGATATATATATTATATTGTTTACAAATATAGAATATTTTACTTCTCCATAACAGATTACATGTTTTTAATCTGAGGATTAAAGAATTAATTTTATTGATATAAAATTACAGACATAAAGCCTTCACATGCAGTTATGGAAATGATAGTCGACAAAAATCTAAGTAATTTCAATGAAAATAACTATCTCAGCAGGTAAAATTAAAATAAACACATTTACGGAAAGAACTAAAGTAGGTTGTATCCCCACTTCCTCAGCGGTTTACTTACAACTAAATTAAACACCAGAACACATGCCGAGCTTACTGCAATTTAATATTCAAATGCTTTCAGCCTATTCTTATAGGCCATCCTTGGGAATTTATTGTTCCACAAACATAAATTTTTCGAATACTCGTGAAATTTAAAGTTTTCAAAAATTTTTAAAAATTATTACATTGAACGGTTAAATATTAAATAAACAACAAATTACTAATACATTATATAACCAAACAAATGTAAAAATGAAATACTATATCGAAAATACATTAAACTAGTTAAAGCATAACTGCCATATCTTTTTACGGGTTTTTAACTCCCATTTCTTTTTCTATTATGTATTTCCAGGCCGTTGGGAGAGCATTTGCGTTTTTTGCAATTATTGTTCACTTATCCTTATATATTTCTATCATCTCCATACCTAATGCAATCGTCGGAGAATGGACTGTATTAACTATTCTCCGACAATTGCATTAGTTATGGAGAAGATAGAAATATATAAGGATAAGTGAACAATAATTGCTTAAATGCAAAAGACGCTTCGTTTGTTGAAGTTGGTGGCAGATATAAGCCCCCTCCAAAAAATAATAGGTAGCACTTCATCGGGAGATTCTTTGAGTCGAGGTCTCTTTTGGTAAGGAACAAAAAACTGATCTAAAGTTGATTGTCTTACTCTTTTAATCAAAATTTTTCTCAAATGTAATAGCACATTGTCATTTTCTATTGCAACTATCACTTTTCTCTTTCTTGGATGCCATATTGATTAAATATATAAATCACAAAACTGAAAAAAGTTTAGCACAAACACTCGGAAAAGCAATGCTTAACTCACGCATGCCTATCAGCAACTATGAGGGCAAAGTGAAAAGTTCTCGGCCTAGTAGTGAAAAAATGAGTGTTTTATTTTAAAAATGCATTTATTTCTCAATGTAGTTCAAATTTTTCCCTTTAGTTAAACACACTTTGTCCAACATTTCTCCAATAAATGGATTCTGTTCCTGAAGTGCAATTCTGGAAGATCTTCAAAACATCCATTTACTGCTGCTATCATCTTTTCACTTGACTCAAAACATTTTCCAGCCAAAAATTTCTTAAGATTGGAATAGATGAAAGTCAGAGGGAGCCAAATCTGGCAAATAGGGAGATGTTCCAACAATTCATACTTCAGATTCCTCAATTTTCCCATTGCCAAAGTGCCTATATGAGAAGGTGAAAGAGGATTTTTCTTTTTGAATTTTCTAATGGTAGCTGTATTATATGTTAAATAGGTAAATGTCTCTTCAATCCGAACAAATTTTCGGTAGACTTTCTCACAGCTCTAAAAAAACAATAAAGGAGTTTTATAACCTGTAGAGCTGTGAGAAAGTCTACCGAAAATTTGTTCGGATTGAAGAAACATTTACCTATTCAGGCCTTTTCTCTATAATCTTTTTTCTAGTTGGCCATGATGTGCGTAGTATTCCACATTAATTGTTTGACCCTTTGACAGGTAGTCAATTAAAAGAATCCCTTTGGAATCCCAAAAAACACTAGCCATAACCTTTCCAGCTGATACAATTCTCTTTGCTTTCTTCGGTAGAGCCACCAGGTTCTACCCACTGCTTGGACTGTTGTTTTGACTCAGGTGTAAAGTGGTGAACTATGTTTCATCCATCGTAACAAATCTGTGCAGAAAATCAGTTGCATCCTTCTTAAAATGGCACAAATATTGCTGAGAAAGTCGATTCCTCATTTGTTTGTGATCAGCATTTAAATGCACCCCCATCTTGCACAATGCTTTCTCATACTGAGTTCTCGTGTAAAATGTACCATACCCTTTCTTCTGAGATTCCTACAGCCTTAGCTATCGATTAGCTAATCGGTCATCTAGAACCATATTGTGTATCTTCTTGATATTTTCTTCAATAGTTGTAGTTTTTGGCCATCCTTCACGTGGATCATCTTCAATCGATGTACGATTAAACTTAGCTGCCCATTTTTTTTACTGTTGATAATGAAAGTGCAGACTAGTTATACACTTTTACCAACTTTGGATGAATTTCTGTTGGCAATAAACCATCCAAAACAAAGAATTTTATAACAAAACAGTATTCAAGTTTATTCATTTTGTTAAAAGCACACAAAACACTTACTTTAAACAGCTGTATAAAACAAACTATTTGTCTGATCAAATTCATATTTGGTATTTACTTTTGCAACAAGTTTGCCACCATAAAAAAAACATTAATGTCATTTGTAGCAGTGCCATCTATGGGCTAGACCAAGAACTTTTCACCTTGCCCTTGTAAAATTTGACACAAAAAAACCATTACATTTGTTATCCAATTTCGTCCATTATCCGAGACAAAATTTTTGTAAAATAAAAGTTGGTAACCAATTTGGTTGTTAACCAGGGTTCCACTGTATTGCTACCTATTTGTATAAAATGCTGTAATAAAGGCATCATATATATTAAAACATTAAAAAAAGAAAATGTAAGCTACAGACTACATGTAAATACAAATATTGGCATTCCTATCAGGCATTAGAACTATGCCAATATCATTTATTTAATAAATACAGTGGGTGATCGGTTAAAGAACAGAATCCGTTCCAAGACTTTGCTATCTGAATTGTTCGTTAACTGATTATCAATTTACCATAGGTTTTTATGGGAATTTGATCAATCCATTCTGGAGACTCCCCCAAAGATAAAAAATTATAAACTTTCTTACTATGTTTATTTATAAATAATAATAAAAATACATATATACACAGTATTGCATTTTTATTAGTCATGTTTTTTCTGTTTGTGGGTTAAAGAATCTGTCTAATATCGATTGCTTTTCTCTCTTCAGAATTTTTCAGAAGTAATTAATAGCATGTAACTGTAGAGATCCCCAAGCCTATTATCCTTCAATCTGCTTTGGATGCAATTCTAAGATCGTTGTTCTGACATCCTCCCACTACTTCAATAACAGATGTCTGCATTAATCCTCTTCTTCAGAAGAAAACATATCTCACAAGAGTTCTTGGCATTCTTCTGTCGTCAGATCAGTTTCAGGTTTCATTATGAGCTCTTTAATGTTCTTTATTTCTCAGATGTGATTTTTGTTACTCCTTTAGCTGCTTGAGTCTTCTTGATTAAACAGTATCTTTCTTAGATCAATCAGTAGGCCGCAGTTCAATCTTAGATAAGATTGAACTGCGGCCTACTGTAGACCTGTTCAAGCCATACTGCCTAGCAACATCAGACATCATCTTCCCACCTCTACCTTTGCTATTATACTCTCACCTTTTGAAAAATAAAAACCGACACAAAATTTAAGGAGTGCCTGCCCGACACTCTCACGAATACTATAAAAGAATTGTTTCTGTCAGAAAAATAAAATTCTGGAATTACAAGGGAAAGTTTCAAAGTTCGGAGGAATACTATCCAATCAGTATATACTGGGTTGAGCGTCAATGTCTCACACGCTCCAAAAAGTTTCAAATTGCTGCCTGAAGACAAGGGAAGATCAAATGGTATTCATTATTTTACATTGCTTCTTATTGTGTTTGTTCTATGAGGTGTTTGTTGACCGAACATAAAAATGTTTCGCGAAAGTGTTCGTTATCGGATTTGTTCATTAACCAATCACCCACTGTATATGAATTATTTCATACATGAAACTAATCATTTCCTTTGGCTTATCAATTAATGCTTTATTCATCTCAAAAGTGACAATTCTTAGAATCTTATTTGATTTTGATTCTTTGCAAATACAAAAACCTGCTCATTGAGTCCAGTGTAATAAGAGGATGAGAGGCAATTGACATAGAAACAATTTACATGTGATGAAATTCAAGCATTAATCCAAAGAAACTCATAATAAATGATATTAACTTGAATGAAACAAAAATTCAAACCATTAATTTATATTATATTAATAATTCATCTACTTCTAAACAATTTATAGAAAATTTAAGGTTATCAATATCAATTTCTTTAAGTTTTAAAATGAACTTTAGTATATGTAACATATACTGTGGGCACAATTAGTAATTAGGCTTTTAACAACAAATCTAATTTTAATGTATTCTTACATTGCATGAATTCTCATCTGTATGTTCTTCCTGAATGTAACTCTTAGTAAATTGCACTGATTCATTAACATTTCATTACACTTTTTCTTATTCTGAGAACTCAAACTTCTACAAGTCTTAATAGTCTTTTTATGTAGATAGACACTAGTTGTTCGGTATTAGTGCAATGGATTATTTTGTTTACAATTATGGCCCAGTGAAAGTAAATTATGCACATGTGTTTTCCTATGACTATGTGTAGTATACAGGTATACCTCGACTTACGTCGTTTCGAGTTACATCGTTCCCGATTATACGTCGTTTGTAAAAAAAGTAAACGAAAAAATAAAAATCAAGTTTAAGTCATTTTATTCGACTTTACGTCCGTCCGCCACAAATATTGAAGTCGTAATATCACTAGAAAAGCGTTTAAAGCACATAAAATCATATTAAAATATATACATTTACAAGTATGTACTGTATTTACAGTACAGTACATGCATTCGTAAATTTAGATTACTTTTTTCTGTACTCTATTAAAAACTAAAATTTATTTGTTTGTAAGCTTAAAATAGATTCTTATTAACCATATATTATTAAAAATGCATTAATAAATAAAATACAGAACTGGGAATAGTAATTTATGGTTTAGCCTAGTGACAAGTAGATTCGGAGACAAGTAAATTTGACTTAAGTCGTTTTCCTGGAACCAATTACCGACGTAAGGCGAGGTATACCTGTATTTGTATAGTAACTGATGTGTAATAATTTTTAATTGTTTATTATTTGGTTATGTTGATGTAAATAGTTTGCACATGCTAAAAACTTGCAACTGATGGTATGTTATGTAGATTCAAATATATAGTTTATCACTTTTTACAGGTTATCTGTAAGTTTGTGTATTTTAAAATGTGCTTTCTGTTTTTGTACTTAGACTTGGTTTTATTTAGTAATCATGATTCGTTCTGTCTCATTAAAAACACATCCATAAATGCACAAGTATTTTGCATTCAGTTACAAGCAGTTATATCAATATGATCCCGGTGGCTGGATGGCCAATCAGTAAGGCGACAACCTATTGCTCTGGTGACATATGATTCAAAACCCCATAAATTTTCAGAGGGCCATCTGAATATTTTGGTCCTATTCTCTCATCATACAGTTGTCCCATTGTGGGCCCTGCTCCATAATGGGCTTGTCAAAAAGCCTCTCTTAGTGCCCATAGAACAGAAAAAAAAAGAAATAAGATATTAGAATGCTTTCAGAGAATATGGATATGTGGTAAGAAACATCAACTCATACTGTTCATGATAAATTTTGAAGTTTAGGCTTTACTTGAACCAGATCCCCACAGTAATAGACTAATACATGCTCACCTGGCCAATAATTTTTAGCACATCAAATATTTAAATTTTCAAAATATTATCACAAATGACTTTGTTCTTTTTAAAACAGAGAAGTTTGTACATTTTAGATTAATTATTACCTCATTTTGATTTTATTCCAGTATCTCTATACATTAGAAAAAAACCAAATATTAATTGTGTTTATTACTTTTTAAAAGAATCTATTTTAAAATTTAATTTAAGTTATAGTTTTACTTACTTTGACAAGACGTACATGGTGAAATTTTAGCAGAAAAACTTAAATTTTGAACATTCTGAGGTGTAAAAGTACAATTTAGATACATTGCAGGTGATGCATTAAATGTTTGATTCTGACTGCATGTTGCATAAGGTGAGATTGCTGTAAAAGTTTCATTTACTTTTGACAAAGGAGTTGAGGGAAGTGCAGAAGCCAATTCAGAAACAATTTCTGCATTAAATGTTTGATTTAGTGAACGCTTGGCATGCCTTTCAGATCTTGTTTCAGATTCATCATCCTCTCGAAGTCTTTTCAATGCTGTAATAAACAAATAAGAATAGATTTTCAGATAATCTTTCAAACTTTTATTAAATAAAATTCATACTACCTGATGAATATTTGTTGACATAAGTAAAATTCATATTCATTTCTTTTGGAAGAGATAATGGTTTTAATGCATTTTCTGATGGATTGATTATATCTATTATATTTTCTAATTTGAATTCATCACTATCATCATCTTGATCTGCCCAAGCAACTCCTTTGATTCCCGTGGTCTAAAAACAACAATGTATTTTGTTTCATAAAATTAATTTTCTTCAGTCAAAAATGAAAATCAAATACTTACAGCTCGTATTACAGTATCATACTCAACTTGTAACTCAGATGTTGCAAAACCATGACTATTCAATAGCAAATGTTCGTGATGAAGAAGATTTAGAAGTTTGTTTAATAACCTAAAAATATTTTGCAATATTATTGAAATCTCAATTTATTATGTATTTTTTATAAATTAATAAATGTGAAGAACTGGCACATTAAGATTGTATTGCTGGCACAATTATGCCTGTTTTCAGCAAGTTTGACCTATAATAGATCAGTTAGTATGGATGAAGGAATGAGAAACATCCTGATTTATGGGTTTATTTATCATTCCTTACAGCAGTTTCAACCTTTATCTTAGATTAGTGTTTTCTAAAGGAGGTATGCAACATTTTCAGCTATGTACAACAGATGCATAAAAATCATTATTCAGAAAAGATAACAGAATTAAATTACTTTAAATATACAGGGTCTTCCAAAAAGAATGCATCATTATAAATTATTGTAATTTTGTTAATTATTATTCAAGATCATTGTAACATATATTAAAACAATGGAAAACTGTCCAAGTTTCATATTTTTCCATTACACTTTCTCAGTGTGTCCATCTCATATCACACATACACATCCAACCAAGTCAAATTCTTCTTATGCTTGCTATAGCATAGAAAGTCAGTTGTCACTCCTCTCACAGCAGACACAATTCTACAGCTCATAGAGATTACTCACATTGCACAACAAACAATTTCAATTTTGTGAACTTTAGAACACAGGATGCCTTCTCTGTTGCAGAGTTGCCATTTATGTTTAAAGCTCTTCCTAGAGGTGTCAATATGTTTGAATGTAGATGGGAGAGGAAACTCAGATAGTATAAAATAGTAACATTCATTTTGGAAACCCTGTATAATTTATTGAAAAATATATACATTTTGTATGAATCTCTTACTCAAATTGTGATAAACACTACATCTAGATAGTTTGTAAAGTTTATTTTTGCCAAGTGGGCATTCAATACTTATAAAAATTTAAGAAAAATATACATTGATGTCAAAACTTTGAGAAACTCTTAAAACATGGCTGATTTTATAAAAAAAAAAAGTTTCAGACCTGTGGCATTTTGTAGATTCACTTTCTTGAAGCAAAATAAGCTCCTTAGAATGTTTTTCTTGTTGAGTAAGTTCTTCATTCCTCAATTGATGATGATAATGTTTTATATAATCAGAGACTTTCTGAAATTATTATTATTTATCAACACTAATTCATATTCAATTGTTGCTATTGATTAAAATTTTTACCTGAAACATTTCTTTATTATTAGATATCTTCATCACTTCTTTTTCCAGATCATCAAGAGCTTTAGTATTTACTTCCCATTCATGATCTAATTCTAATTTTTTAGTTCTAATATGATTTTGTTTATTCTGCAAGGATCGCAGTGAAGTATCAATCTTTGTGCAACTCTGAAATTATAATCATTTTTAATTAGGATAAATAACAATTGCATTCTTAATTTTAAAGCAATTAAAATTAATTTAAAATATTATTAATTAATATGTATAAGTTAATAACTTGTAAAAGTTTTTTTAACATTTTTATGATATAAAAAATAAATTCACCCTATTCAAATTATTATCATCAAAAGATAACAATGCTAGTCTTTCCATTCCAATCATTTTCCAATGCATTTTAGCCTAAAAAATAAAAATTATAATTCAAATTTTCATTTTTTAACACTAAATACAGTAGTAAAAATAAATGTAAATCACACAAATTTCACATTTGCATCACCTGTAATTGATGTAATAAAGCAATGTATTCTAAAATACTTTTCCTGAGTTTAATACGTTTGTTAAATATATTTTCAATTTTTTCTTTCCATTTATCCATTTCTGATGTAGAAACTGCTTGAATTTCTCCTTGATTTAACTTATCATCATATGTCTGAAGTTTTTCTTTCAGTCTTGTTATCTGTAAGAATATGAGTTAGTGTAATTTTTATATTAA
Organism: Centruroides sculpturatus; assembly: GCF_000671375.1. Lineage (NCBI taxonomy): Eukaryota > Metazoa > Arthropoda > Arachnida > Scorpiones > Buthidae > Centruroides > Centruroides sculpturatus. The sequence continues at coordinate 166,805 of NW_019384465.1, forward strand.
TAGTTAAACTTGTTTTGTTTTTATGTTTTCAAGCTGTTAATATATTACTAATCCTCATAAATATATTTAACACTTACCTCATCTCTTAAATCTTCTATAATTTTCACATATCTTGAAATGTGATTATCTACACTCATTATATTTTGTTTCAGCTATAAATAAAAATAATTTTTTCTGTCTTAGATATCTTAAATCATGTTCAAGATTTTTGACATTTATTGATGGAACAGCTGCAGAACAGCTTCAGAATTATTTATCTTCAAATCCATCCATAGAATCTATAAAAAATGTAAGAAAAGAATATTTGAAATCACAAATGAACTTTTTATTTTCT
>NW_019384465.1:168222-184071 GCF_000671375.1 Centruroides sculpturatus
GACAGAGCCATAATCACAGATAAAACAATTTATCACAACAGACCAGACATCACACTCATTGACAAACACAATAAAATCACATATATTATAGACATAGCCATTCCAAACACTCACAATGTACAAAACACATGCACTGAAAAAATTAGCAAGTACACAGAACTCGTCCAGGAAATAAGGCATCTGTGGAGGATGGATAGGGTGCTTATTGTACCTGTCATTCTCTCCTGTACAGGTGTGATACCACACACACTACACAAAAGCCTGGGAACATTACAATTGGAGAGAAATACATACATCACACTACAGAAGGCCACTATATTGAATACATGCCACATTGTTAGGAAATTCCTGAATACAGACACACACACTGACACACTTATTTAATTTTAGCTTTGTTTTGGTTGCTATGTCTTGACTTTGGTCCGGCATAGTACACAGCCACCAGTGTGAACCGAGTATAACTCACAAAACCCAACATAATAATAATACAGAAAAATTTTGAATCTAGGCTTCTTAAGCCATATTCAATTATTAATATGGCTTATATTAATATGGCAATATGGCTTAAGAAGCCATATTGGTGTTCACTTGTTATTGGCCAATAACAAGTGAACATTTGGTGAATATTTGCTTGTTATTGCCAATAACAAGTAGTATGAATGATTTACTTGTGACCAATATTCAGTATTCACAGATTCACACACCTTACTGATATAATATAATATACCAAATCAAAGGAGACAAACAGGCAATAATTCAGCAATTGACAAATATAGAATGTGTGAAGCTGGCTTTATAGTAGTAGGAGAATATGTATGCTGAATGATCTATATGAATCATCTGGCTGAATGGCTACTTTATTTAAATGATTTATTACATAATTATTATTACTAATAAGTTGACATTTAACTAAACTAACAAAGCCCAAATTTAAGAAATTAATTTATTAATGTATTTTTAGAAATTATTTCTCTGTCAGAATTCCATATCTCTGATTTATCTAAGACAAAAATATATTGAAGATGGATAAATTAATCTGTAAAATGTTTCACATTTATAACTTCTATAATTTGAATAAAATGTTAACATTTTATTTTTGTCAACAGATTGATTAGTAAATTAAATGATTCAAGTAATTTTATATATCCATCTAATCACAGATTTTTAAAAAATTTTAGACAATTTACTATCAAAAATAGAAATACATGCATTTAATAATATAATTTGTAATCACTAACAATTATAAGTTAACTAACAAAATTTAAATATTAAAGTTACTATACAATGGGTGATCAGTTAACGAACAGTTCGGACTAAGAACAAATTGGATAATGAACACATGTTCAGATAATAAACACCTCACAGAATAAACACAAGAAACAGCAACATAAAATAATGAATTATCGAATGAATACCAATTGACTTTCCCTCGTCTTCAGGCAGCAATTCAAAACTTTTCTTAGCATGGGAGACATCGACATCGACACTCAGCCTGGTATATACTAATCAGATAGTAATCCTCCGAACTTTGAAACTCTCTCTTGTAATTCCAGCCTTTTATTTTTCTGACAGAAACAACTTTTTTATAGTATTCATGTGAGTGTCAGGCAGGCACTCCTTAAATTTTGTGTCAGCTTTTATTTTCGAAAGGTGATATGTTTTCTTCTNCAGATAGTAATCCTCCGAACTTTGAAACTCTCTCTTGTAATTCCAGCCTTTTATTTTTCTGACAGAAACAACTTTTTTATAGTATTCATGTGAGTGTCAGGCAGGCACTCCTTAAATTTTGTGTCAGCTTTTATTTTCGAAAGGTGATATGTTTTCTTCTGAAAAACAGGATTAATACCGACATCTGCTATTAAAGATCTTTTGAAGAAGTGGGAGGATGTCAGAACAATGGTCTTAGAATGGCATCCAAATCAGGTTGAGGTTAATAGGCTTAGGGATCTCTATGACAACAATGCTATTAATTACTTCTGAAAAATCCTGAAGAAGAGAGAAAAGCAATTGACATTAGAGAGATTCTTTAATTAATCCTCACAAACAGAAAAAACATGACTGATAAAAATGCAAGACTGCGTATATATGTATTTTTATTATTATATATAAATAGACATAGTAAGAAAGTATATAATTTTTTATCTTTGGGGGTCTCCAGAACAGATTATCAAATGCCCATAGAAATCTACAGTAAATCAATAATAGGTTAACGAACAATTCAGATAGTGAACGAAGTCTTGAAACAGATTATGTTCGTTAACCAATCACCCACTGTATATTTATTAGAGCTGGTAAAATTTTAGAAGAAACTTACATTTAATTTAATATTTTTGGCTCTATCCGCATACTTCAGAGTATTATAGGTATCATCATAACTCTCAGTTGTAGAGCTAATAAATATAAAATTCCAACATTAAAACATTAGTTTGTATCTTTTTATTATTATTTTTTAATATTTATAGGCTACTTTATTCATTCGTTCACATCAAATCAAAAGCTATTTTAGAGTTTGCATATACGGTTACTAAAACTAAAGTTATGGTTTAATAAACAATGGTTTAGTAAACAACTAAAAAAAATATTTAATACTACTTATTTTTTCTTTCTAAATGTACACATTTATATTTATGTTATTTTCATTTTATTTACATTATTTTCCAATGGATTTAGTTTTGATTTGCTCAATGGTACCCATTTACAGTAGAAACCATATTTTTAACTTTTCCTTTTTAAAATATCATCATCAGTCCTCTCTGTACCTTGTTTCTTAACTAGAATGTAACAGATCAGAAATTTATAAGATAATATTATCCATTTATCAAAAGAGCCTCTAATGAAAGGAAAGTCCCCATCCACTTTACTTTTTTATGTCAGCACATATCAGTCTATGCATTTTTGTGACCACTAAAGTCTAGTTTGTTTCCTTTGTTTTTATTGCACTAGTCATCAGGTTTCTCATCTGAACATACCTTCTATAGAATATTTTTACTTAACTGACAGTACTAAATATGAGTTAGCAATACTTTTTTATGCTATCTGTCAGTATGGTGTACCAGGACATTACAGCTGAAAAATAGCCCTAAATATAACAAATCGTTAACTATTTTGTTTTAATTAATATATCCTTATAAATATTCAATACGGTTTTTATAGTATTTTATTAAAATGAAACAATTCAGGAATATCATGTTTTGATATCAATAATTCTTTATGATTTTCAATAGCAATCTATACTAAAAATTAGTTATAATTTTCAATACAGTAGAGCATCGATAATATGACCCCCGATTAACCGTCACATCGGTTAACCGACCGTTCTAGTCTGCAAATTTCAAATTTCAAATGTCCGCTAGTGATGTGACGCTACAATATTTGGCTATGTCTTGGCTACTTTAATATTATTTTTGTTAAATTTTTGCATGTTTTAGCTGGCAACACGGCTCAACCATATAAGGGAGGCCTGCATTTAAATGAGACTTAATTTTCTAATTATGAGGTTTATTTTGTGGGTAATAAAATAATTTTAAAATAATTTTTAACGATACAATAGCGACAATTATTATTTTAAAAAAAAATTTGTTAGGCTAAACATTGATGAAAATTCAACACGAAGTTGGTTAATAGCGATATACCAATAAACTAATTACATGGGATATACTAATATACTATACTAATAATTTTTTTCCTTCTTTTCGGTTATCTGACCAACCCAAGTCCCCAATTGAGTCAGATAATCAATGCTCTACTGTAATTTAAATTTTTTATATTTTAAATGATTTATCAATATTATATGTACTGTAATTCTTTTAACTAAGAAGAAAAATGTTTTAACAAAATTATTAATTATTCAGAATTGCCAAATTCTAATAAAAATCAATTTAAAAATTAATAATATATCACAAACAGATAGCCTAAAAGAATTAGTAGTAATTCAGCATAAGTTGTTTTTACAAATACTCAATGTACAGGAATTCAATACAACAAACTTGTATTGAATTCCTGTACATTGATTTTTTCTTTCTTCTCCATTTATAAGGTAAAATATTCAATACAACAAGCACAAATATATGTATTTAAAAAATGAAATATTCTAATCATGACTGCAATGAGACAAATTCCCATGCACTCCAATCAGAACTCCTAGAATCAAGTTTCCATTATTTTTGTTTCATTCACTAGATAGAGTGCTGCAGTTCAACACATCCAGTAATCTGACACTACTCAAATTCTCAAGTATTACCAGCACTATTCCCAAATAATAGATAAGCTTCCAACTTAATTTTCCCCACAAAACAAAGCATGATATCAAGCTCAAGCTTGAACACCTCAGCTTGGACATGATATAAAGGTTAAGTTGTAATCTGAGACTACACAAATTTGCTTTAATTTCACATTTTCTTGCTTTTCTATATGTTTTTGATTAATATAATGTACTAATATCATGCAAATAAACAAACATATTCAACAGTTTAATAAATTGAAAAGAATATCTTACTTCCAATCTGGTATCCCCTTAATTCAATACTGTTCCAGTTTCGTACAGTATATGTCAAATTACCAAGATTGTACTGTATTTGTTTCAACATGATTGTGCAGTTTAGTAAACTTTATTTCTATAGTAAAGAACTTTCAATCAGTGATTATAATTTCATTAATTAAAAAACTATTTTCTTTTATTCATTTTACTTTGTTTTACTTGTTTTAACTAACTTTTGTTTTTACCATTAAATAGTTTGTTAACTTAAGTATTTGCTTATATCATGTTTGCTTCTCTCAAATTATATTCTTTTACATCAGTGAGTACCTAATCAACATTCATTTTATTTTATTTAACTTAAAACCATTGGTTGGTAAACTTTACTGACACTTTATAGCACTTTAATATTATTTGAGGAGCATGAATAAGGTAACTGGATTATGCTAGAATGAGATAAAAATTTCATCCATAAGAAATAATGGAAAAGCTCATCCCTGTTTTCAGATTTTGATTTACCAGAGATTTTCAGAAATGAGGCATGTTTATAAATTGGGGCCATTCTGTAAATTTTCTGAGTATGTTAAGAATATTCAGATAAAAATTTAAAACTGCTAAACACACTAATATAAACAGAAAATATCAAAAATCAAGTCAAATACATATTAAAATTGTAATAAAGATATACAAAGTCTTATTTGTTCCTTTTGGAATAATTATTATATATTTTTTCTCTCTTATAAAATGTTGAATTCTATATTCAGTTTATGAATAAACTTACCTTATAGCAGCAATCATCACAGTTTTGCAGTTACCACCAAGAGAATCTTTTAATATCCTTGTAAGTTTACTATTTCTATAAGGAATATGATTTTTATTCTGCTAACAGATAAAAAAAATATTTGAAATATTCTACAGGAAATTTAAATGTCAAAAAATTGAACTTAATTCTTCAATTCTGAAAAATACTTTTTTAAAACTAATTTTATTCTAAAAAATTGAAACATTTTTGTCAATTAATTTAATAATTCTAAAATAATTTTGAGAAAATTTATTTTGTATATTTAATTTTATAATTTCTGAAAATTAACAACAACAACAACACAATCAAAAGCATTAAGTAGAACCAAACTAAACTCTTTTTGGCTTGAATGTATTTACTCAACTGTGTTAAAATATACATAAAAAATTATGTCAAAATAGAATATTTTATAAATAGTTTTATGTAAATATGCTCATTTCTTTAAATAAATAATTTTATAAATAGTATCTAAAATATAAACTAACTATTCATCTAATGTAAAAACAATTAAATAATTAAAAGGGAAAAGTAAGTACATTTAGTTTACTTTGGATTTATTTTACACACTGTAGCTTGTTATATTTTATATAACAACAATAATGTATGTATGTAAAATAAGCTTTGTTTATGAGAGAATAAAGAAACTAATTGTTTCCATTACAAACTTGTTCAAAACTTTAAATACTTTCATAAAATGTGAATACTGTTTCAAATTAGAATAGTGTTAACTTATATAAAAATGTATAATTGATGTTTCTTCTAGTTTCTTTGCTTTAAATTAGTTTATTATTCATTATGACAACTGCTTCTCTATTATTCACTTGAATGAATGATTCTATGAATCACTTTTTAACGTTTCATATATCAAAAACATAGCAGTTCATAAAGTAGATGCTGAATAAATACATGTCAGTGATTTAAGAAGTATTTACTAAAAACAGAGTGATTCACTTGGAACTGAACATTTATTATATGGAATATCTCTATAAAATGAAAAGATGAATTGAAACATGAACAAAACAATTCTTTATTACACGATGAAGCAGTCAACCAAGATATGTTTTACATTACTTGTTATAAATCACCCTGTAAACTCTGTTATTTTCAAACCTTGTAAATCTTTTATTTGTATTTGAATTAAAACTATGATCTTTTTAATTGAGGCAGAGCATTAGAAAAGCCTCTTCTATGTGGCTTAAAGAATTGCATTCATTCTAAAAATCTGTTTGATTGATAATGATTAAACTTTGTCATTTTTCATTAACTGTAATGAGGAATCCAAAAATGTAATAAAAAATGGGAGTCTATGTCTTTGTTTTTCAAGATGTAAAGTTGTAGCATGAGCACATGCAACAAAGCAATGTCATGCAATGCTCCAAGCTCCAAGCTCCAAGCTCCAATGCTCCTGCTTAACATGCCTTTTATGGGCTTATAGAATTGAGCTCATTCTCAAAATTTAATTGACCAATTTTGATAAAACTTTACCATTTTCCATTGATTGTGATGAGGAATTCAAAAATGTAATGAGGAACCATTTAAATGTAAAAAATAGGAACATTGACTTTGGTATATAGAGGTATTAAAGTTACAATGTCCATGCTCTCTGATGCAACTGAGCAAGCCTAACAGAAGGTAGGGAAAAAAATAAAAAACAGCATTGAAGGCACCTAACAGAAAATAGGTGCAAAAAATGAACAAAACACAAAAACAAAGCAATCAATGGCTACTGCTTTGTTCTTGGATCACATCTTTGTATCAGCAAGTGCAAAGATCACCTCTCCTGTGGCCGACAGGTACAAAGATAGCCTTTTTTGTGAAGGCGCATGCAAAGTTTGCCAGTCCATGATCGTCAGATACAAGGATTGCCTCTTGTGTGCCTAACAAGAATCACTTCTTTCTTTCTGGTTATGCTTCAATTCTATCGTGATATGGCAAAGTCGTGCAATGTCCTAGTAATTTTTCAATAAAATGTAACTAATTTTGAATCTTGTCTTTTAGAATCTTATACACTGGCCTATTTTTTGAAATTATGAACTGAGAAAAGCAAATAAAGATATTTAATCAATGAATTATCAATAGAAAAACAAAATTATGTACAGAATTACAAGAATCAGTATATTTTATTCTTTAATAAAAAGAAATAAATAATTACCTTTCTATCAGCAAGAGCATTAATGCAACTTCCAAGTGCTAATAAAGATCTATTAATATTTGCTCCTTCTCTAAGTCTTGCTGCTGCACCTAAAGCTACCCTTGCCTTTTCTGATCCAGCCAAGTCCACTAAACTCATTTTTGCAATTCGAACTACAGAAGATAAATCTTTGGTGTGTTCTTTTTGTTGCACATATACCTTTAAAATATTTCATATCATAAATAAATTTATTTTTAACACTTAGAATTATTATATAATTTCTGAACTAACTGATCAGAAATTTATTTATAGGAAAAATAATTAAAAATTTTCATATATATTATATAAATAGGAAGAAAATTATTGTATTTAGGTAGTTTTTATTTTGTAAAATTTTATAGAAATAATGGAAGTAACAGTTAAATTCAAGCATATTTTTCATAACAGCATAAATATATTCTTCCAAAATGATTAATTTTATAAATAATTTTACATATTATGATTTAATGTTGTTATGCTTTGACTAAATTGTATTTGAGTCAGATCCAAACACACTACTTCTATTGTAATTACAATAGAAGACAAATGTTTGGCAATATTATTAATATTAAAAAAGACAAAGAAGATGTCAAGGGCTTTTGCTCAACTTTCCCAGTACTTGAAACAGGAGGTTAAGGAAATCATTAATTAGTCCAATAATTTTCAATTATACTAGGATATAAAATTTAAGAACTAACAAATGCCTAAAAGGAGTAATTTTATTAAAGTATGATAAAAAATCTCCATTTAAAAGATACTAGGAACTAGCTAAAAGTTAAAATTGTTTACGGTGACATCTGTTATAAGATCTTATTAAAAAGTAACTTCTATATTATTATTAATTATTATAAAACAGCAAAAAACGGCTTAATAATGAGTAAACTTTTCATTAAGTCTGACCCTGTTCAAGATAAGACACATGACCTCCTCTACTGCCTCACCTGCTTGAGTTCCATAATCTAAAATTTAACAGCATCAATGCCCCTTATATACAGGAAACCAAGCCAAATTTCATTTCTTAATCTTTATCCCATCCTGTGTTATACAATGAAATAGATGTCAACATACATACTGAAAATTTTGGGTTTATAGGGTCTCAAAATGTTGAAATTTGCAAAAACCCAGAAGGTCAAATTTGACAAGGTTACAATAGTTTCTAGTGTTATGTTATAACAGCTGAAAAGTAAAATGAACAAATGTCCATTCAATGTATAAAACAAATTATTTCATTAAATAATTTCTTACCTGAAACACTGCATGTGATCGTGATGATTCTGAATTTGCATCAGTTGGATGTTGAGTTCTATTACAGTTTCCTTGTTGAAGTAAATTTAAGAGATGACCAGCTCCTGTTGGCTGACAATGTATGACAAAAGTTTTAATATGAAATAAAAATATTTGCCCTAATTATACATTTTAAAATATTGACAATTGACTAATTAATTTTCTTTATTACCTGGTGATAGGAGAGACCACTAACTACAACACCCCTTTGTGGGTCTTCTCTAACTATCAATTGATTTGATGGATTCAATAAATCTCTGACAGTTTCATTGTAAACCTATAACAAAATTAAAGGCATTCTTCATAAAAATATAAAATTTTAGCATTTGAATTCTTCAAATAATACTCATTTTTAATTAATGAATCCTCAGATGCTCTTCATGTTTATAAAAATTAATTAATTAGCATAAAACCCAAATAATTATTGGGTTGATCAAAAAGTTTGTTCATGTTTTTAGACAAAAGTAATACTCAAATAGCTTTATTAAATTAGGTATCCATCTTTGTTTTCTATAACTTTAGTATATCTGTTGGATAGATCCATTGTTTCACTTAATAGAATTTTGGGCTTTTCTTCAAAAAATATCATCAGTTTTTCACATCATCCAAGTTATTGAACTACTTCCCCTAAAACTATTCCAGATAGATCAAAATAAGGGGTAATCTGAATGTGAAAGAACTGTAGAATATGGGGAAGGCAGAAAACATTTCAACCAAATTTGAATAATTTTATTCAAGTCAGCAAAGATACACACAGTCTTGCATTGTCATGCTGAAAAGACTCTCCTTGTTATTGTTGGCTGTTTTCCTTCAAAGGCTACTTTGCATTATTGATCTGATTTTGAGGTAGTAGTTTATAATTGATAATGTCCTGCCAATCCCATATTGTGTTCAGCATAACCTTCCTTTCATGTGAACTGGCTTTTGATTTCATTACAGAGGAGTCAGTTGACTTTCCCCATGAGTTTTTTCACTTCACATCATAAACCATCCATTTTCATCATTAGTAATTAGATGTTTTAAGAACAAATCCATCACATTTCAGCAAAGAATCACAAATATATATTCAATCTATCAGATTTACACTGAGCTATTTCCCAAACATCATAACACAATATGTATTCTAAGATATGCAAGTAGCCAATAACTAATCCCTTAGCAAAAAATAACCCTTCTAATTTTCCTGTTAAACCACCAGAAAAACTGTGGGTTCTGTTGAATTAATGCACTGATTGTATCACCATCAACAAATGAACTAGCTTTTTGATCAATCCAACATTTTGTAAAAAATTAATATAAACAATAATATAAAAACTATAAAAACTAACCTCTAAATAAGAGACTTTTATTGTAAAAATCTGATCATCCTTTATTTCTTCAATTCTGTTATATAATTCCATAACAGTCATAAATACTATTCCAGGTTTAAATGATGATCCTAACATAGTAAATGTTTTTCCTGCACCAGTTGCACCATATGCAAACACTAACATAATTAAAAAAGTTTATTAATATTCAAATTTTATAGTTTAGTCAAAAATATAAAATTTGTATGAAAGTAATCCACTTTCATACAATAATACTATGTACTGTACAATGTAAAGATGGAACATGATATAATTATAAACAAAAAATATGTTCTATTCAAATAAAATACAAATCTTATCATCTTTACTTGAATTTACAATTTCAAATGTAAAAGTATTCTACTTGATTCATTGCATTCTTTTAGTTGACGATAACTTGAACTATGGTCAAAAACACCTTTAAACAATCACTTTTAATAACCTAAACTTTAATGGTTCATTTATTTGTTAAACAAAATTACATATTTTCCAATATTATTATTAGTATAAATTAAAAAATTTAAACAAATAATTCAATGCAGCCACTTTGTCTACAGACTGACCTATCATTTTTCCAAAATATAATTTGATGCTGTTTAGCCAGAGTGAAGAATATTTTCATGCATTATATATCTCTTACATTAGGTTACCAAATGTCTAAAATATTTTAAAATACAATTTGGAACACTATTATCTAAGGTAATATTTACAGGATAAGTGATTTGTTTAAATGGTCTTCAGATCAATAACTTTGACCACCACTGACTTCAATCCAATAACTCATTATTTTTAAAGCAAATAACTTTGACAAACACAGACATTACACATTTCTGTGAGACATCTATCATCATCCACCCATAAAATTCATTCACTTGAAATAGTGTGCGGTCCTGAACAGCTCCGAACCTCCACTGAAATTTGCATTAAAAGTATTATTTTGTTAAAGGGAGAAAAAAAAATAGAAAAAAAAAACTGTCTGTTTTAAAGTCGCAACATGACATCACAAACAATTGGAGAAATGTGAGACCCAAGATTGGTCATCTCCAATTGGGAGATCAGATTCACTTCGAGTTTGACATCTCCCACGATCCAAGTTGAAATCCTATTACATTAGTAACAGGCAAGCAACCACTTGGAAAGTGAGGATGAGAGAGCAACCAATCAGAGTAGGTGATCAAGGGTGAAACTTTATTTAATTCCAGTATTCAAGGACACAGCACACTCTCTCTATAAGTGTCAAGGCGCCTGCTTCCTGTACTTGTCAACAAGCAGGTATTTTCATCTTAGTCTCCTCATCCCTCCAAATGTCATCATCAGAAGCAACAAGAGCGATGAAGTTTCCATGTGTGCCAGGAAAGTTTCATCAGCCACCAACTTGCCATTGCCCCAGGGCCACCTGACGGACGAAACATGCATAGGAAATCAGCACATCTGAACGTTCGGGACATTTGATAAATTTCCTTTCTGTCATCTGGCAAGGACTCCTTTTATCTGTGTTAGAAACTTTTGTATTAATAATGGTTTTGTAAAAGGCACTTTTGTATTCTCTGCCTCCTACAACACCACCCACATACATGAGAGCACCTAGGTCATTCCTGACAAGGGGTAACGATTTTCCCCCTGTAAGTCAGCAAAACATAACTGTACATTTGTCTTCAACTTGATGTACAACTTGATGTACAACAATTTCCTGAAGTCAGAACCATTATGTTAACTTCTCAATTTGTAAAGATTGTGATAAAGATGCACAGACTTGGAGCAGGATCAAATTTTTAAATCTATCACCATTAGGGAATTCGATCCCGATCCTTATTTATAATCCCGGGATTTCAGGATTATACTTATTCAATCCCGGGATCCCGGGATTATTTCGGTATTGAGGGTTCATAAAAAATAAGAAAATCTTACAGAAATCAAAAATCAAAATTTAGACAAAAATCAACGTGTTTTACGGTATACACCTAGTTAATTTAATCACTCTAACTAATCAGACTTACAGTCAGACTAACCAGACTTAAAATCACTGTCTTCATGTTACATTTATTCTTTTTTAAGCATCACTGAGATCTCTTTAAACTCACATAAATTGAAAAAACCTTTATNCCTTAATATTAACATTTCCATTTATCAAATTTTATTGTCACACCTTGTACATACTTCATCAAGCTACTGATGAATTTCATCAGCAAATGTGTGTTTTACTCAAACAAATCAGATAACATGACAAACAAACTACCTCTCAAGACATGTATCTGGATAAATTGCCATTTTGAAGAGCTCTACAAATGATAATCACAATAGATGCAAGTCATCTGATATATTTTGTCTATTAACTTAAGTATAAAAAGTTCTTTATGCCAGAAAACTGTGCTGTAATATACAAATAAAAACTTTCTAACCTTGAAATTCACCTAGCAGACCGAAGAAAGTCCAGAAAAACAAACATTAAAGCAAATATGCAAAAACAGCATGTAAACTTTAAAGAAGAAAAGCAGATTTCCCAAGCATGGCAGAACCCATTTGATATGTCATTATAAAACTGCTTTATTACCAACATCTATGCTAGAGAAAGGCTAATTAGTCATGATCCACAAGACAGATTAGTAAAATTGTCTGAAACATAATAGTAAGTCAGAGGCAAGGCCATACATAAGAGGAACTCAATAAATTTTAGTCAAATATCAGAGTAAGATGGCCAAAAGTTGATGATACCACTAAAAGCCATGATAATTTTACACCCATGTAAAAAATTTCATGCAGCTAGAAGCAATGTGGCTGTTAGATGGCTCTAATAAAGATGACACTTCCCACTATTTCTCAAATAGCCACATAAACATTTCCACACTATGCTGCTTTATGTCTATATCAAAGTTATCCCCAAAGAATCAATAAAACACTTGAAAGCTTTTGGAAATATGACATTTTCAGACCAAACAGTTTATAACTGGTTCAATAAACTTAGAAGGAACAAAACAAATTTTAAAGATAAAATGCCTGTCAACATCAATCATTGAATAAAATGTCAAAGAGGAGAAAGTATTAAAGTAGAGAAGACTGTCAATTGACATATGAACATTTAGAAGAAATATTGAAAATTTCATCTATGACCATCATGGTTACAGGAAGCTTGTTGTCAATGGGTGCCACATTCATAAAAAGAAATAAAGGAAGTGTGCACACAATGGAACAAATTCATGTTAAAAAAATTCAAGGAAAGGAACTTCAAATTCAGTTTGGGACATAGTAACAGGTAACAAGACTTGGCTGTGTTGGATATAATATGTTTTGACCCTGAAACAAAGAGACAAAGTACAGTTTGGTGTTCATATTCATCTTCTCTAAACAGGAACACCATTCTAAGAATGATAAAAAGCAAATAGTTGTCACTTTTACTGAATCAATTGCACACCAACTGATCTACCAATTTCACCATTGTGCTGAAATAACAATGGTCAAATTGGTAGATCAAAAATCAGTTGATCTAACTGACATAACTCAAAATGTCTGCCAAAAGTTTGTGAAGTATGGTCTAAGAACCACCCAAAACCTGGTTTATGAAAATCCTGTTCCACCACAAGATGTCAGGGCCCATACAACTATCAAAACATTGGTATCTTTACAGGCTTCTGGAGTTCAGTTAATCCAAATTTAGCCTATTCCCATATTACTTTTTCTATATATAATTTAATAAATGACATAAATTTAACTCAGTTGAAGATATTTGTTAATCTTTCTTAGAGGGCATCAATACCCTATCAAAAATAGATTGAACTATCTGTTTTAATTCTTAGTTTAGAAGAATGCAACTTTGCATCAACACTGAAGAAGAATATTTAAAAAACTGAAAAAGTTTCAGATCTTTAGAGTTGAATAAATGTATGTGATTGTAAAAATTTATTGTGTCTCTCTTGTACTAAAATACATTTCAATAGTTAATAAATATAAATATAGGAGATTCTGATTAACAGTACTTTAAAGTACATATACTAAAGTGTAGCGTTTCTGTCAGTACATCAAAAACTGGTGATACTAACAGACAGTTGACACTAATGATGTCTATCAATACCTAAAAATTTCATGTAAAGCTACATAATTAGCTTATTTATTTATTAAATTTTATGATAAATATAAAACATTCCATATATACATATATTTTCATTTTCCAACACTCCACATTGGAAAACGAAAAGATCTCTCATACAGAAAACATTATAATATGCATACACATCGAACTTAGATAAAAGAGGAATACTTACCAGAGCAATTTATTCCATTTAACAATTCATTAATCATATTTTTAGTAGTACATTCAAACACTTCTTCATTTGTCGAATCTTCGCCAAATACATGATCGAAGATGAATTTCGTATCTTTATTGGGTCTCCTACTGAAATCACGCGCGGAATGCTTCTGCCCTTGAAAGTAAAACTCTATTTCCTCCTTTGGATCGAAGATCAGCATTTTGGAATCCACCGTTCTGATAATTTTGCGATCATTAATCCCCGACTCTAACGCCGGACGAACTCTAACCACCACTTTCACGCAAGTGGATTCATCTTTGCCATCGGGACCATTCTTTTTGCAGCTAGACATTATTTTTGTTCCTTAAAAATGAAACACATTGAGTTATTTACATGTATTCAAGTTACATATCCAAAATGGAAGTAATTAATGATATATACAGGGTAAGTCATAGGTGTAAGTGTAATAAGTAATGGAGGTTCACATTACTCATCAATTTTTTAATAATAATAATTAAATTTAATAAACAGCATGCAAGATCTGTTCCATGTAAGGGATGATACTTAAACTTTTAACATTTAAACTATAACATAAAGGAAAATTTCACATTTTGGGTTATTTTATGGAGTAATTAAGTAAAATACGTTCGTTTATAAGTTTATTTAATAAATTAAACGTTCAGTTTTTTGCCAAAGATATAAAACTTACCACATAAACAAAAGTTCTTTGAAACAGACCAAAATTCACTTTTAAATCAACCGAGAAGAATCTGATTGGACAATTTCAAACGTAAGTGATCGCTCTTCATTGGATGTATCAAAAAATGTTTTATAGAGAAAAAATTTTAAACTATAATTTTATATTAATATTACATTTATAAAACTTAAATATNTCTCTTAACATCGACTAAATAGACTACTTTCATATAACAACCTAGTAAGTAGGTAGTAAAGTAAGTTTCTTAGCAAAATGTATTTGAAAATAATATTAATCAGTCACATTTTTCTTAAATATATGTGCAACAAATTGAGAAGCAGACTTGGTGATGAGACACTGGATGTGTTGTTATTTCTCAGATCATATTTTCGCAATTCAAATTAGTTCCTACCGATTCCTTTTCTTCCTACGAAATTTTCCAGAGGACTTAACTACCAGAGGAGTGTTCTCCTCTGGTAAACATCTCAGGGATGGCACTTCGAACTTGAATTAGAAATTTTATTTCTAATTCAAGGCGTCGGGTCTATATTAACCACACTGGCAAAACAAGATGGCTGGCACATTGACAGGTAAAATGCACTGAAAACTAATCTAATAGGAACATTCTAATTTGAATTGCGAAAATATGATCTGAGAAATAACAACGCATCCAGTGTCTCATCACCAAATCTGCTTCTCAATTTGTTGCACATATATGCAGCTGCAGAGAAAACACGTTTAGGTTTGATGGAAGTTGGAGGAATCGTTAGTACATACTTATAAGCTTCGAGGACACGGGGAGGATGGAAGAAAACAGTCCGGTCGACACGGATCG
>NW_019384465.1:185647-186969 GCF_000671375.1 Centruroides sculpturatus
TGTACATTATACTTTTTCTTTAATAATAAATTCCAAATTCATAAGTAGTCTCTGATAGTAAATATATATATATTTTTTTTAATTTTTACTGTTTTGTGGGTCTTTTAATTAAAAATTATACCTAAAATGAGTTCGGCCAGGCCCACAGTAAAGTGGCTGGATCGTGAAAGACGGGATCCGACATATCTGTCCATGTAAATTTTCTAAGGGCTGTTCATCCAGATTTGATCTCGGATCCCTCAGAGCGGCAGGCTAATTCTTTAATATTATATCTCGGCCATCCGCCCGTCCCTAAAAATAAATGTTTATAAATATTTTATCTCATAATTAACACTTTATTTATGAAAAATTTAACTTAAAATTAAATTATTTCATTTATTTTTTTGTTTTATGATTTAGTGAACATAATTACTTTATAAATTCGCCAGATAAATAGGCCGCAGGATAATGTAGCAACCCATTTTTTTAACAGTCGCTGTCCTGCGGGCAATAAGAGAGTCTCTTTTTTGCATGCTCAAAATAAAGCGGCTGGGTGGTGAGGGACGGGGCCCGACATATCCGGACAGACCATTCCGAACAATTCCTGTTATTTATTTGACCTGTTCGGATTCGCCTGAGCGGCCGACTACCACCTTGACTGCTCGGCCAAGAGGATTTTTTAAACAAGCCCATTATGGGTTCGGTTAGGCCAGTGTTTTCAACCTGTGGGTCGCGACCCCCAGGGGGGTCGCAAAGCCTTACACGGGGGATGGCGGGTGAAAAGACAGGTGTTTTTAGGTCCTACACTACAATAAAAAAAAACTATAATTTTAGTGAGAAGGCTGTGTCTGTTTATTTTACAGTACAATTGGGTTTTCGATCGATATTTAGGCCTCAACAGAAAGAAAATTAAATACGTAGTTTTTAAAATCACTAATATAGTTTTACTATGGCCCTGGAGATCGCCAGAATTTTTTAACTTGTAAAGGGGTCGCGTATTCAAGAAGGTTGAAAAACAATGGGTTAGGCCAACAATAGGACGGCGGATGGCTGAGCAGTCAAGATGGCAGCCTACTGCTCTGGGAGACTCGGGAACAAATCCGGAAGGGTCAAGAAATCCCCAGGAATTTTTCGGGGGTGCAGTGGCGTACCGTGGGTGTCAGCCGCCCGGGCGGAGGAAAATTTCGCTCCCCCCTTATTTAGGTATTTCAATTTAGAAGACTAAAATTCAGTTTCGTCACAAGCAATGAAAAATTCCGTGCTATTGCAGCGACCTGTTTAAAATAGCTCTAATGGATATTAGTGGTGTATATGAACGCGAATGAATCGTACAAGCAAAAAAA
>NW_019384465.1:187421-205387 GCF_000671375.1 Centruroides sculpturatus
AAAAATAAACGCGTTAATTTTGTAAATTCGGTCTCTGTGTGAGTCTCTCAGCGTCCAGCAAACCACTACCCCGAAACGTAAAAAGACTTTCTCGCATCATCCTGACAGATCGCGGGCAAGGCAAGGGTCATAACCTTTTCACCTAAGATCGACCACCCTAAGCGAGAGGCGTCAGGTCTATATTAACCACACTGGCAAAACAAGATGGCTGACACATTGACAGGTAAAACGCACTGAGTAGGTGCTCTCGACTGCGCCAGAAAATTGATTGGCGCCCGCAAAAATTTAAAAATACAAAATTGAAGTATATTACCAAGTAACCCAGTGAGAACTGCTTGCCTATCATTTTGGTTGAAAATACAAGAAGTTTTATTCCAAGCAAGCATCGCAAGCCCGCTAGGTTAATTTCTGCTGCTTGCTTGGAATAAAATTTCTTGTATTTTATATTAAAATGATAGGCAAGTAATTCTGTTAAAAGCACTGACACTGAACGTTTCACTTCATGCAGTCTATTTTGCAACTTTTTTTAAAATGATGTCGATCCCAAAAATCTCAGGATTAGGAAAACTTAATCCCGAAAATTTTGGGACTGAAAAGTGATCGGGATCCCGATTTTCGAGATCCCGGGATCAAATCCTCTAATCACCGTACACAAAGCTGCACACAGAAGATACCATGCTAAATAACCAGTTTAAACATGTACACATTGACATCATAGGTCCTCCACTGTATGGCTTCTTGCACTGTCTAACAATGATCAACGGATATACATGTTGTATACAGACTACGCTAATACAGTATTTCTGCTGATATGTGTAGCCAGTGTATTTTACAACTAGATAACATTGTATGAACAGTTACCACCAATCAAGGAGGGTAATTCAAATTGCACTTGTTCCAATTATTTACCAAATGCTCAGAATCAAACAAACCTTCCAACCCCCATGCAAACAGCTTAGTAGAAAACAGCAATTACACTCATTAAAGCTGATCTAAAAGATCATTCAATGATCATTGGACAGACGTATTACCAACCATATTGCTGGGAATGCATTCAACATTTAGAGAGGAAATCAGTACAACTGCGGCTAAACTGGTGTATGGCTCTACTCTGTCTCTTGGGTTAATTTTTCAAATCAACTGTAACTGACAGTAATGCAGCAGATTTCTCCCCAACAACTGATAAATATTATACAACAACTCAATAAGTAATATCTACTCTAACCAACAATCACAACAGAAAATGAGCTTTCATACATGTATTCATTAAGCATAATGCCACAAAAACCTTGTTACAGCCACCATATTCCAGTGCTGGACAAAACAGATATGATGTTTAATACACACACACACACACACACACACACACAAGAAAAAGTATTTATATTGGTTGATAGGCCAAAACCTGCAAACCTGCTGAAAGAAGCACAACCAAAAAATGTAGCTACTGCCAGAACTAAATACATATGAAATATCAGAAGCAAGTGTGTCATCAGACATTCATAACCAATAGTCCCAAAGTTACACATTTGAGAAGGCAGGTACATTTTCCTACACATTTTCATAAATGTTAACTTAAGTTCCTTAGCTAGACTGGAGCTGTCTTCTGTCCTACAATACTGGCCTGCCTGGTCTATTTTCATAGTGCTTCATGAGGATTGCAAATCATATCTTTCTATAAATAATAATTTAGCTGTGTTGAATAACTGTATTGTTAAAGTTAAAGAGAAAGAGGATTTATTACAGTTTTCATAATATGATTTATGTTTTTACATGGTCTTACTCAAGACAGACCATTCATACACTGTTGCCTTCACTGATTATAATGCTGTTTATCAGCTCTGTCCACAAACAAAGTCCATTCTTAACAACAGCAACTTAAAGCTCCTGGAGTGTTATTGGTGGAGGTTGATGGGATAACTCTTCTCCCTAGAGCATCCAACACGTTTTCTACGAGATTTAGGTTGAGGCATTTTGCTAGAAATATCGTACAACAAACACATTCTCAAGAAAGTCATTACAAGAACAACAGTATAGGTATGGTCATTATCATTCATGACAATAAAATCTGTGCTCACAACAACTCAAATAAGTTTCAAATCAGATTCCAAAATCTCCTCTCTTTACCTTCTCTGCATATTTTCATGGAGCTTAGTGTGGCCATTAGCATAATGCAACCTCTGTAACAATATCACCACTTGCAAACTGGTCTCTTTCCATAATGTTCATGGTAGTTTATCAAGTTCTGGACATCTCCAGATTCTAATCAAACAAGAATTATTCTATAGAATAATTAGAATAATAGACTGTATCTGGACTCATCTCTGAACAGAACATTGTACCATTCATTCAAATCCCAATATCAACGTTATTAATCTCATCTTAAACAGGCTCTTTTATGCCCTTGAGTCAATATGAATAAACTTTTGTCATACTGGGTATATGGCAAAAAGATTATTTGCCTAAAGCTTCCTGTAGACAATTTGTTAAGAAAGTTTACAGGTAGGTCTCAAACTGTGGACAGCTCTATAGAGAGCTACCTACCAGACATTCTTCTATTACAATGTGATGTTAACATCAAATAAGCAATCTGTAAAGAAATGGTAACTCTTGGATGCCCACTTCCTGGTTTACATCATCTCCTATTCTTTGAAATCTGGCTAAAAGTCTGCAGCACACTTAGAATCCTGGACATATAGGCTATAGATACAGATGTGCAACTGCTACAAGCTTTCCAAAAATTCATCCTTTCATAAAACTCTATGTGGCATCTTTGTGGCATTATCATTGTATCATATAGTAAAATAAAATGTCTTCAATGGTTATATGACAACACAAATAATGCCATGCTTACTGCTGTGTTTATGGAGCCTGAATGTTTTGCAAAAATTTGTGCAAAATAAACATTGTCACACACTATACATATTTAATACTTAGTTTAATATTAAAATAATGCAAAGTTATTACTTTGTACTCATAAAACAGTTTAATTTTTGCAATGTTGCATTCTATTTTTGAGATATTTGGACTATCATCATCACAGATATTCTCTCACTTCCACAAACTGCATTGTTTTGTTACAATATGATATATAATACTGTTAATACAAAGTGTGACAATAAAGTCCAGTAAATGACCAAAAAAATTATTGTATTATAAGGAAAACAAAACTTTACTGGAGTTCAAAGTAATCACCCAGTGATACAATGCACTTTTGACAATGTTCATATAAATACTGGAAAACTTTAGAAAAATCTTTTGGTATTGCTTTCACAATGGATATCACACTTTCCTGGATGTCTGGGATCTCTGCAAATGTCACAGAAAATTTTGAACCAATTGTAAACACACTTTTTTGTCACTGCTTTGTCTCCATAAACAATTTTCAACATGTCATGAGTTTCTGGTGCAGTGTTACCCATCTTAAAGCAGAAAGTTCTACTTTAAGATGTTTATTTCTTGCTAATGACAACTATTGCAGACACAGCTCATATGTGTGCACACACTACAGGTTTCAACTGGTCACAAACAAGTTCTAACTTGGTAGTGCAATAGCTGGGTTATACTCTGCATGTAGTTTAACTTTTCAAAATCACTCACCTTAATATTAACATTTCCATTTATCAAATTTTATTGTCACACCTTGTACATACTTCATCAAGCTACTGATGAATTTCATCAGCAAATGTGTGTTTTACTCAAACAAATCAGATAACATGACAAACAAACTACCTCTCAAGACATGTATCTGGATAAATTGCCATTTTGAAGAGCTCTACAAATGATAATCACAATAGATGCAAGTCATCTGATATATTTTGTCTATTAACTTAAGTATAAAAAGTTCTTTATGCCAGAAAACTGTGCTGTAATATACAAATAAAAACTTTCTAACCTTGAAATTCACCTAGCAGACCGAAGAAAGTCCAGAAAAACAAACATTAAAGCAAATATGCAAAAACAGCATGTAAACTTTAAAGAAGAAAAGCAGATTTCCCAAGCATGGCAGAACCCATTTGATATGTCATTATAAAACTGCTTTATTACCAACATCTATGCTAGAGAAAGGCTAATTAGTCATGATCCACAAGACAGATTAGTAAAATTGTCTGAAACATAATAGTAAGTCAGAGGCAAGGCCATACATAAGAGGAACTCAATAAATTTTAGTCAAATATCAGAGTAAGATGGCCAAAAGTTGATGATACCACTAAAAGCCATAATAATTTTACACCCATGTAAAAAATTTCATGCAGCTAGAAGCAATGTGGCTGTTAGATGGCTCTAACAAAGATGACACTTCCCACTATTTCTCAAATAGCCACATAAACATTTCCACACTATGCTGCTTTATGTCTATATCAAAGTTATCCCCAAAGAATCAATTAAACACTTGAAAGCTTTTGGAAATATGACATTTTCAGACCAAACAGTTTATAACTGGTTCAATAAACTTAGAAGGAACAAAACAAATTTTAAAGATAAAATGCCTGTCAACATCAATCATTGAATAAAATGTCAAAGAGGAGAAAGTATTAAAGTAGAGAAGACTGTCAATTGACATATGAACATTTAGAAGAAATATTGAAAATTTCATCTATGACCATCATGGTTACAGGAAGCTTGTTGTCAATGGGTGCCACATTCATAAAAAGAAATAAAGGAAGTGTGCACACAATGGAACAAATTCATGTTAAAAAAATTCAAGGAAAGGAACTTCAAATTCAGTTTGGGACATAGTAACAGGTAACAAGACTTGGCTGTGTTGGATATAATATGTTTTGACCCTGAAACAAAGAGACAAAGTACAGTTTGGTGTTCATATTCATCTTCTCTAAACAGGAACACCATTCTAAGAATGATAAAAAGCAAATAGTTGTCACTTTTACTGAATCAATTGCACACCAACTGATCTACCAATTTCACCATTGTGCTGAAATAACAATGGTCAAATTGGTAGATCAAAAATCAGTTGATCTAACTGACATAACTCAAAATGTCTGCCAAAAGTTTGTGAAGTATGGTCTAAGAACCACCCAAAACCTGGTTTATGAAAATCCTGTTCCACCACAAGATGTCAGGGCCCATACAACTATCAAAACATTGGTATCTTTACAGGCTTCTGGAGTTCAGTTAATCCAAATTTAGCCTATTCCCATATTACTTTTTCTATATATAATTTAATAAATGACATAAATTTAACTCAGTTGAAGATATTTGTTAATCTTTCTTAGAGGGCATCAATACCCTATCAAAAATAGATTGAACTATCTGTTTTAATTCTTAGTTTAGAAGAATGCAACTTTGCATCAACACTGAAGAAGAATATTTAAAAAACTGAAAAAGTTTCAGATCTTTAGAGTTGAATAAATGTATGTGATTGTAAAAATTTATTGTGTCTCTCTTGTACTAAAATACATTTCAATAGTTAATAAATATAAATATAGGAGATTCTGATTAACAGTACTTTAAAGTACATATACTAAAGTGTAGCGTTTCTGTCAGTACATCAAAAACTGGTGATACTAACAGACAGTTGACACTAATGATGTCTATCAATACCTAAAAATTTCATGTAAAGCTACATAATTAGCTTATTTATTTATTAAATTTTATGATAAATATAAAACATTCCATATATACATATATTTTCATTTTCCAACACTCCACATTGGAAAACGAAAAGATCTCTCATACAGAAAACATTATAATATGCATACACATCGAACTTAGATAAAAGAGGAATACTTACCAGAGCAATTTATTCCATTTAACAATTCATTAATCATATTTTTAGTAGTACATTCAAACACTTCTTCATTTGTCGAATCTTCGCCAAATACATGATCGAAGATGAATTTCGTATCTTTATTGGGTCTCCTACTGAAATCACGCGCGGAATGCTTCTGCCCTTGAAAGTAAAACTCTATTTCCTCCTTTGGATCGAAGATCAGCATTTTGGAATCCACCGTTCTGATAATTTTGCGATCATTAATCCCCGACTCTAACGCCGGACGAACTCTAACCACCACTTTCACGCAAGTGGATTCATCTTTGCCATCGGGACCATTCTTTTTGCAGCTAGACATTATTTTTGTTCCTTAAAAATGAAACACATTGAGTTATTTACATGTATTCAAGTTACATATCCAAAATGGAAGTAATTAATGATATATACAGGGTAAGTCATAGGTGTAAGTGTAATAAGTAATGGAGGTTCACATTACTCATCAATTTTTTAATAATAATAATTAAATTTAATAAACAGCATGCAAGATCTGTTCCATGTAAGGGATGATACTTAAACTTTTAACATTTAAACTATAACATAAAGGAAAATTTCACATTTTGGGTTATTTTATGGAGTAATTAAGTAAAATACGTTCGTTTATAAGTTTATTTAATAAATTAAACGTTCAGTTTTTTGCCAAAGATATAAAACTTACCACATAAACAAAAGTTCTTTGAAACAGACCAAAATTCACTTTTAAATCAACCGAGAAGAATCTGATTGGACAATTTCAAACGTAAGTGATCGCTCTTCATTGGATGTATCAAAAAATGTTTTATAGAGAAAAAATTTTAAACTATAATTTTATATTAATATTACATTTATAAAACTTAAATATAATATTTGATAAAAAACTTATTAATCGTTATACATTTTAATTTTAATATTTTATTTATTATAATCGACATCTTCGCTTTCTTTGTTTTTTTTTTTTATCGTCTTCCAGATGATTTATTATCAATAATAATGTCACTATATTTGAATCTAAATTAATAATAAAAGTTTAAATATTAAAATAATGTTTATTTTAAAAATCTATAAATTAATAATAATAATAATAATAATAAATTTCAAATTCATAAGTAGTCTCTGATAGTAAATATATATATATTTTTTTTAATTTTTACTGTTTTGTGGGTCTTTTAATTAAAAATTATACCTAAAATGAGTTCGGCCAGGCCCACAGTAAAGTGGCTGGATCGTGAAAGACGGGATCCGACATATCTGTCCATGTAAATTTTCTAAGGGCTGTTCATCCAGATTTGATCTCGGATCCCTCAGAGCGGCAGGCTAATTCTTTAATATTATATCTCGGCCATCCGCCCGTCCCTAAAAATAAATGTTTATAAATATTTTATCTCATAATTAACACTTTATTTATGAAAAATTTAACTTAAAATTAAATTATTTCATTTATTTTTTTGTTTTATGATTTAGTGAACATAATTACTTTATAAATTCGCCAGATAAATAGGCCGCAGGATAATGTAGCAACCCATTTTTTTAACAGTCGCTGTCCTGCGGGCAATAAGAGAGTCTCTTTTTTGCATGCTCAAAATAAAGCGGCTGGGTGGTGAGGGACGGGGCCCGACATATCCGGACAGACCATTCCGAACAATTCCTGTTATTTATTTGACCTGTTCGGATTCGCCTGAGCGGCCGACTACCACCTTGACTGCTCGGCCAAGAGGATTTTTTAAACAAGCCCATTATGGGTTCGGTTAGGCCAGTGTTTTCAACCTGTGGGTCGCGACCCCCAGGGGGGTCGCAAAGCCTTACACGGGGGATGGCGGGTGAAAAGACAGGTGTTTTTAGGTCCTACACTACAATAAAAAAAAACTATAATTTTAGTGAGAAGGCTGTGTCTGTTTATTTTACAGTACAATTGGGTTTTCGATCGATATTTAGGCCTCAACAGAAAGAAAATTAAATACGTAGTTTTTAAAATCACTAATATAGTTTTAATATGGCCCTGGAGATCGCCAGAATTTTTTAACTTGTAAAGGGGTCGCGTATTCAAGAAGGTTGAAAAACAATGGGTTAGGCCAACAATAGGACGGCGGATGGCTGAGCAGTCAAGATGGCAGCCTACTGCTCTGGGAGACTCGGGAACAAATCCGGAAGGGTCAAGAAATCCCCAGGAATTTTTCGGGGGTGCAGTGGCGTACCGTGGGTGTCAGCCGCCCGGGCGGAGGAAAATTTCGCTCCCCCCTTATTTAGGTATTTCAATTTAGAAGACTAAAATTCAGTTTCGTCACAAGCAATGAAAAATTCCGTGCTATTGCAGCGACCTGTTTAAAATAGCTCTAATGGATATTAGTGGTGTATATGAACGCGAATGAATCGTACAAGCAAAAAAACAAAGAGTCAACAGGCTACGCAGAATTTCCTCGGATGAAAAAATTACTACTTCACCCGGACGGCGAGCCGATTCCCGGACTGTCCGGACGATAGCACTATCGTAGGCGCGACGCAAATGTAGATTAGGATGGTTCAAATTTTTACAAGATATTATTATTATTTATTATGAAATTTTGCCGCCGCCCGGGGCGGGCCGCCCCTGCCGCCCCCACTACGGTACGCCACTGCGGGGGTGGTCCGTTCGGATATGTCGGGCCCTGTCCCTCATCATCCGGTCGCCTCATTGCGGGCCTGGCCGAACCTATAATGGGCCTGCTATAAGAGGCCCTCCTAGTGCCCCCATGGCGGAAAGAGTATAAAAAAAAAATGGGGCGGCCAATTGGTGACTGGAACCAACATATCCGGATGACTAATCCTGAAAAATTATAGACCTTACTATTGCAAAGGATTCGATTTCGGATCCTGTCTCGACCTTCATGGCTTTCTGCGTGAAAGAGTAGTGGAAATTGAAACACAATTCCCATTCTCCCTCATATATACTCTCTGACCCAATTGTAAATCAAGCTCGCTCATTGTAATAAACGTAATTAGAATTTAGTGGATAACCTTTAGTAAGATTATGTATTGTGATCACAAGTCACCCTTTACTATGTAATTAGTAGATGAGCGGATGGCCGATGCAATAAGATGTCGGTCTGGAGACCCGACTTCAGGTCCGGTTCCTGGTCAGAGATCTCAGAAAGTTTTTTCATAGGCGATCTGTCCCGGATATGTCGACCCAATCTCAACGCCTGTAACTTTCATTGTAGGCTTGGGTGAATCTGTAATGAACATGGATTAAATTGATAGAATAATCCAATACATTAATAAAACAGAACAATACGAGTAATCTATTAAAGTGTGCCTACTGAGAGGACATTTTACCGAAAACTGGCGCCTATTTAGGTATGAAACATGTGAGGAAAAAAATGTCAAATAGCCAGCCCATCCATCAAGACCGAACCCGCAACCTGATGTAACCACTTGAACATTCATTAGTTTTATCGGGACGACCGGACGGTTTGTTTGTTAAGTTATGGCGACGCAACACGTAGGCGATCTGCCTAGGGAGATACCTTCCGGGAGGTCTTGTTAAGAGGAAATGGCCCCCATTAAGGCGTTACAGACGTGGAGAAAATCCGGAAGACTCCATGTGGCCAGTCCATCCAAGCGAGACGCGAACCCACGACCGAACTCCCAGTGTTCGAGGAACGAAGACTGCTTGGCCACTGGTGGGCCACGGCCGTACGGTCAAAAGCGTTATACGCGTCAGCCTACCGCTCATGAAGGATCCATGATCGATCCAGGAGAGAGGCCTCAGGAATTTTTCATGAGATTTAAGACCAAATATGACCGGCCGTCACTCAACCCCTGGTGACCTCCATTGTGGATTTGGCCGAAACAAAAATTGTGAAGGTCCGGTATAAAGTGGGCCGGAAGAACACTAAAAGTAAAGGGAAAAAATTGTTTTTGTAAAGCTGCTAAAAAAAGAAAAAGAAAAAAGAAAAACTGCTGTAAAAGGAAAAATAGAAATTTCATGTCCATA
This sequence comes from Centruroides sculpturatus, assembly GCF_000671375.1. Classification (NCBI taxonomy): domain Eukaryota; kingdom Metazoa; phylum Arthropoda; class Arachnida; order Scorpiones; family Buthidae; genus Centruroides; species Centruroides sculpturatus. The sequence goes on from NW_019384465.1 coordinate 197,159, forward strand.
AAAGGACATGTTTGGAAGAAATTATCGGAAAAACTGTACTTCTCATATCAACTTCGAGGGACCTTCCTATTAGGACTTTCGCCATCTGGGAAAAAGGGAACCTGAAGATTTGGCTTCCGCCGACAGATAAAAGTGTGTTGTTGCTCTAAGATATATTTTCTTTTTAAGTTACATTAAAAATAAAAGTCTAAACTTGGTCTATTATAATGCAGTATAATAGACCAAGTAATTTTAGTTATTTGCGAAAAAATTTTTAAAAAACCAACGAAAGAGATAATAACATAAAAAATGATTTGTTCTTTTATTTTAAACGTTTTGTATCATAAATCTTGTTGCATACTGTTAGATCTCATTAATGGATACTATCTCGTAGTTTCTCTCGTTATTTTAGAACATGCACTAGGTCAAAGTACTTTTTTTTAACTCTTTCCGCCCTGTGGGCACTAAGAGGGCCTCTTTTTGCAAGCCCATTATGGGTTCGGCCAGGCCCACAATGGGGCTGCCTTTTAAACTCTTTCCGCCCTGTGGGCACTACTCTTTTTGCAAGCCCATTATGGGTTCGGCCAGGCCCACAATGGGGCTGCCGGGTGGTGAGGGACGGGGCTCGACATATCCGAACGGACCACCCCCCGAAAAATTCCTGGGGATTTTTCGACCCGTTCGGATTCGAGCCCGGGTCCCACAGAGCGGTAGGCTGCCGCCTTGACCGCTCGGCCATCCGGCCGCAGGTCAAAGTACTACAGTACGTATAGTAACACACAAGGACATTTGAATAGTACATAAAGGCTTGACAATATCGCTCACTGAAGCCATTCATGCGATACTGAGCCGGCATAGTTTCTACGAAATTAGTTTCAATGGCATATGAGAAACTAATTTATCTTTACAGTGAAGCCAATATTAAGGGATTTATTTAGTGGGCGGTTGCATAAAATTCTTACAAACGTTTCTTCAAAGTTAAAATGCGGACAAGGCTTACCGTTCTGGTGGACCCGGGATCGAATCCGGAAGGTTGAATAAATCACAAGAAATTTTCGGGGATGGTCATCCGGATAAGTCGGGCATCATCCCACTATTGGCCAATATTTAGGTGATACGAACGTGAAGAAAACCCAGAGAATTCCATGTAGCCAGAACACAGGAGCGGCGCGAACCCACGACTTTTATTTTATTCACAATTCAAAATAGTAAATACAATAAAGATTTATTAGACACACCCGGTTTAATCTGCACCGATTTAAAAATGCCGGTTTCTTCATTGTAATAAATAAGATTATTTTCTGTCGCCTTTTCCTTAAAACCAACAAAGTGATTCTGGTATAGATATTCTGTTCCAAATGTTAATTGTGTAGAACCACAGTAAATTAAGATTAGTTTCTCTTGATTATGTAATAAGCTCACTACATAAAGCGAAACCGCCCATACTAATTATAGTGCAACATACGATTGTACGTTTGTCAAATAATACACGACCTTCTTTCATTCAGTCCTGAGTGAAGAGCGGCCGAGCTAAGCAGGCGGAGCGTAAAGGAACTCTTTGCGAGTAGCAATGAGCATAATGGCTGCCCTATTGATTGCTGTTACTCTCATTCAACTTCCTTAGATGGAAAGATGGTTTATCATGTGTTCGCGAGAATGGCCTGGCTCAGCGTCGTGGCCTTTCATATTTTCCATGTGCGCAGCATGTTGATTCAGCAAATAAACACCTCCTCGAAGTGCTGAAAATCGTGGAAGTACGATTGAAATGGGAATTATATGAATAATTTTCGTGATGATGACTTTACTATCTGCAACAAATTATGTTGTATGTCGAATTAGCTGTAGAAGCGTCATATCTTAAAAGACTGATCTTCTTAACTTCTGACACCGTACATGACTAAAATGTACGACGATCATTCTTAACTTCTTAACAAAGTTGAAAATAAGCAATCAGAAAGATTTGCGTTGTAATTTCATAGTTAAAGAAGGCACACAGATCTGGTACAAGTTTTTAATTGAAATTTACGATAGTTCTGTGCGTACTTCGGTACTTGCATGCTGAGTCACACGAATTAAGATTATTTTCACGACTAAGTAAAATTTTTATGAAAATTGTATTTAAAAATCCAGCAACGAGTTGCTTAACTTTTCCGGCAGCATTTGGTTGCACATCTGTTATGATATTTTATTTTTAAAAACAACGGAATTCGAATATTCAACGTGATCTTCCACATCAAACATTAATGATTGATGATGAGCCAGTGGCGGATTTCTCATTAGGCCCAATAAATCCAGGCATAATGGTGCAAAAATTCAAAATAATAATAAGAAGAATAAAATAAAGTAAAAGCTCAAGTACCACAAACTAAGAGATTTATCTGTATTAAGAAATGAATACAGTCGACCACCCTATAACACGGGTTCCTATAGTTCGGATTCCTATATCACGGCGAAAAAATTGCGACAGTATTCGTACAAACATGCTAAAAAACTCCTATAATTCGGTAAACGTCATCGCCGACTCGTATCGCGACAGGATTGCTCGAACCTAGACCAATAGCGGATATTGTTTAGCCGTTGAGTTTAAACAAGCAGCGGACCTACTAAAAACCATTTATTATTTAATGTCCATAAAAATTATATTTATATTACTGATGTCTCAAAAGTTCAGCGAATTTTTCGCAAAAAAAAATAATTTATCAGGAAGCACGCGAGCGCCATTCGATGACAAGCTCCACGACGAAAACAAGCTTAAGCAATGGCGACGTCGAACGGTGCACACTCGGTAAGTAATCTTACGATTTTTTGTTTATAGCATAGTTTATATGGATTATTCCCAAAAAATTATACGTATTTTGGAAATGTTGAGTCAAATTAGTCTAGAATCGATTAATTTTATGGAAGAAAACTTTCAAACAGCTGTAGTCCGTAAATTGCATACGTGCCGAGCTGTGATTGGCTTATGTATTCAAGGACTCTTAGAACATCAATTTCATAAAGAACGGAACGTATCTACCGTGTTATAGGAGGGTCGACTGTATATACATTGGCAAGTTCTAAGGCTTTGCTTTAGATGCTGGAAGTATTCGGAACGATTCTGGCTTTACCTCCGGGCCTCAAACTAAGTTTCGACAGCGTTGATCAAGAGATATGATAAAACGTCCAGCCAGGCATTCTTCGTGTGCCCGTTTCCTCCTACTTTTACGGATTATAATCACTTTTGACAGATTGCTGAAACCATGTCTTCCACTACTTACATTATTTTAATGCTATATACAAGATGATTCGAAATATATTTGCTTCAGAAGAAAAAATATCCGAAACGGTCCTGGCTCTACCCAGGTCCCCATACCAAGCTTCATATCATATCAATAGAACCAGAATATCGCCAATTGACTTACATTTCTATAAACATTATGACGCCTTTTTAGTATCCATTTCAAAGTTTGTTTATTCAGCACACAGAATTCGGCAAATAGTATAAAAGAAATATAACGATCTGTTATACACTTACATCAAAGGAACACCACAAAGTACTACAAAGGAATGCGAATCCCCCAACTTCTAGCGATACTACAAAGAAATACGATTTCTTAATCGTATTTCTTTGTAGTATTGCACAAATGAATTCTTTTGTAGTATCGCTTTCACACAGAGTATTGAATTCATATATTCAACATGGCTCTGTATCGCGGCTTCTCACATTGGGATAACCACGATACACGAGCCTATAATACATATAATAATGTAGTTATTTGCTCATTATAGATGAACCGTAATGAAGCAAAATTCCGACCAGAAATATCGATGTTATGATGAAGATTTGGATGAGATTCGAACTTGGATCTTTTGTGGAGTCGACTCAACTCTGTCATTTACATTAGGATAGGATACCTGTTCATTTATGCAGACACATTCTCATTTTGAAAGAAAAAAATTACTGTCACCATTGTGAATTCTCTGTTTTGTTCACATTTCCGGCGTAAGGGCTCGTGAAAATGGGAGATTTTCTCTATTGGAAGCAACCTGTGTTAAATATAGAATTAAGAAATTGGCTACAACAAGAATTAAAAAAATTTGAATGACGCTTGCTTTAATTAACATTTCATAACACAAATTTTTAAATAAAATAATATAATTTATTAAGTCACGTGATTTACAAATTTATGGATTCGCATCGGTGCTTAATTTAACTCCCNTAAAATTGTCTGAAACATAATAGTAAGTCAGAGGCAAGGCCATACATAAGAGGAACTCAATAAATTTTAGTCAAATATCAGAGTAAGATGGCCAAAAGTTGATGATACCACTAAAAGCCATGATAATTTTACACCCATGTAAAAAATTTCATGCAGCTAGAAGCAATGTGGCTGTTAGATGGCTCTAATAAAGATGACACTTCCCACTATTTCTCAAATAGCCACATAAACATTTCCACACTATGCTGCTTTATGTCTATATCAAAGTTATCCCCAAAGAATCAATTAAACACTTGAAAGCTTTTGGAAATATGACATTTTCAGACCAAACAGTTTATAACTGGTTCAATAAACTTAGAAGGAACAAAACAAATTTTAAAGATAAAATGCCTGTCAACATCAATCATTGAATAAAATGTCAAAGAGGAGAAAGTATTAAAGTAGAGAAGACTGTCAATTGACATATGAACATTTAGAAGAAATATTGAAAATTTCATCTATGACCATCATGGTTACAGGAAGCTTGTTGTCAATGGGTGCCACATTCATAAAAAGAAATAAAGGAAGTGTGCACACAATGGAACAAATTCATGTTAAAAAAATTCAAGGAAAGGAACTTCAAATTCAGTTTGGGACATAGTAACAGGTAACAAGACTTGGCTGTGTTGGATATAATATGTTTTGACCCTGAAACAAAGAGACAAAGTACAGTTTGGTGTTCATATTCATCTTCTCTAAACAGGAACACCATTCTAAGAATGATAAAAAGCAAATAGTTGTCACTTTTACTGAATCAATTGCACACCAACTGATCTACCAATTTCACCATTGTGCTGAAATAACAATGGTCAAATTGGTAGATCAAAAATCAGTTGATCTAACTGACATAACTCAAAATGTCTGCCAAAAGTTTGTGAAGTATGGTCTAAGAACCACCCAAAACCTGGTTTATGAAAATCCTGTTCCACCACAAGATGTCAGGGCCCATACAACTATCAAAACATTGGTATCTTTACAGGCTTCTGGAGTTCAGTTAATCCAAATTTAGCCTATTCCCATATTACTTTTTCTATATATAATTTAATAAATGACATAAATTTAACTCAGTTGAAGATATTTGTTAATCTTTCTTAGAGGGCATCAATACCCTATCAAAAATAGATTGAACTATCTGTTTTAATTCTTAGTTTAGAAGAATGCAACTTTGCATCAACACTGAAGAAGAATATTTAAAAAACTGAAAAAGTTTCAGATCTTTAGAGTTGAATAAATGTATGTGATTGTAAAAATTTATTGTGTCTCTCTTGTACTAAAATACATTTCAATAGTTAATAAATATAAATATAGGAGATTCTGATTAACAGTACTTTAAAGTACATATACTAAAGTGTAGCGTTTCTGTCAGTACATCAAAAACTGGTGATACTAACAGACAGTTGACACTAATGATGTCTATCAATACCTAAAAATTTCATGTAAAGCTACATAATTAGCTTATTTATTTATTAAATTTTATGATAAATATAAAACATTCCATATATACATATATTTTCATTTTCCAACACTCCACATTGGAAAACGAAAAGATCTCTCATACAGAAAACATTATAATATGCATACACATCGAACTTAGATAAAAGAGGAATACTTACCAGAGCAATTTATTCCATTTAACAATTCATTAATCATATTTTTAGTAGTACATTCAAACACTTCTTCATTTGTCGAATCTTCGCCAAATACATGATCGAAGATGAATTTCGTATCTTTATTGGGTCTCCTACTGAAATCACGCGCGGAATGCTTCTGCCCTTGAAAGTAAAACTCTATTTCCTCCTTTGGATCGAAGATCAGCATTTTGGAATCCACCGTTCTGATAATTTTGCGATCATTAATCCCCGACTCTAACGCCGGACGAACTCTAACCACCACTTTCACGCAAGTGGATTCATCTTTGCCATCGGGACCATTCTTTTTGCAGCTAGACATTATTTTTGTTCCTTAAAAATGAAACACATTGAGTTATTTACATGTATTCAAGTTACATATCCAAAATGGAAGTAATTAATGATATATACAGGGTAAGTCATAGGTGTAAGTGTAATAAGTAATGGAGGTTCACATTACTCATCAATTTTTTAATAATAATAATTAAATTTAATAAACAGCATGCAAGATCTGTTCCATGTAAGGGATGATACTTAAACTTTTAACATTTAAACTATAACATAAAGGAAAATTTCACATTTTGGGTTATTTTATGGAGTAATTAAGTAAAATACGTTCGTTTATAAGTTTATTTAATAAATTAAACGTTCAGTTTTTTGCCAAAGATATAAAACTTACCACATAAACAAAAGTTCTTTGAAACAGACCAAAATTCACTTTTAAATCAACCGAGAAGAATCTGATTGGACAATTTCAAACGTAAGTGATCGCTCTTCATTGGATGTATCAAAAAATGTTTTATAGAGAAAAAATTTTAAACTATAATTTTATATTAATATTACATTTATAAAACTTAAATATAATATTTGATAAAAAACTTATTAATCGTTATACATTTTAATTTTAATATTTTATTTATTATAATCGACATCTTCGCTTTCTTTGTTTTTTTTTTTTATCGTCTTCCAGATGATTTATTATCAATAATAATGTCACTATATTTGAATCTAAATTAATAATAAAAGTTTAAATATTAAAATAATGTTTATTTTAAAAATCTATAAATTAATAATAATAATAATAATAATAAATTTCAAATTCATAAGTAGTCTCTGATAGTAAATATATATATATTTTTTTTAATTTTTACTGTTTTGTGGGTCTTTTAATTAAAAATTATACCTAAAATGAGTTCGGCCAGGCCCACAGTAAAGTGGCTGGATCGTGAAAGACGGGATCCGACATATCTGTCCATGTAAATTTTCTAAGGGCTGTTCATCCAGATTTGATCTCGGATCCCTCAGAGCGGCAGGCTAATTCTTTAATATTATATCTCGGCCATCCGCCCGTCCCTAAAAATAAATGTTTATAAATATTTTATCTCATAATTAACACTTTATTTATGAAAAATTTAACTTAAAATTAAATTATTTCATTTATTTTTTTGTTTTATGATTTAGTGAACATAATTACTTTATAAATTCGCCAGATAAATAGGCCGCAGGATAATGTAGCAACCCATTTTTTTAACAGTCGCTGTCCTGCGGGCAATAAGAGAGTCTCTTTTTTGCATGCTCAAAATAAAGCGGCTGGGTGGTGAGGGACGGGGCCCGACATATCCGGACAGACCATTCCGAACAATTCCTGTTATTTATTTGACCTGTTCGGATTCGCCTGAGCGGCCGACTACCACCTTGACTGCTCGGCCAAGAGGATTTTTTAAACAAGCCCATTATGGGTTCGGTTAGGCCAGTGTTTTCAACCTGTGGGTCGCGACCCCCAGGGGGGTCGCAAAGCCTTACACGGGGGATGGCGGGTGAAAAGACAGGTGTTTTTAGGTCCTACACTACAATAAAAAAAAACTATAATTTTAGTGAGAAGGCTGTGTCTGTTTATTTTACAGTACAATTGGGTTTTCGATCGATATTTAGGCCTCAACAGAAAGAAAATTAAATACGTAGTTTTTAAAATCACTAATATAGTTTTAATATGGCCCTGGAGATCGCCAGAATTTTTTAACTTGTAAAGGGGTCGCGTATTCAAGAAGGTTGAAAAACAATGGGTTAGGCCAACAATAGGACGGCGGATGGCTGAGCAGTCAAGATGGCAGCCTACTGCTCTGGGAGACTCGGGAACAAATCCGGAAGGGTCAAGAAATCCCCAGGAATTTTTCGGGGGTGCAGTGGCGTACCGTGGGTGTCAGCCGCCCGGGCGGAGGAAAATTTCGCTCCCCCCTTATTTAGGTATTTCAATTTAGAAGACTAAAATTCAGTTTCGTCACAAGCAATGAAAAATTCCGTGCTATTGCAGCGACCTGTTTAAAATAGCTCTAATGGATATTAGTGGTGTATATGAACGCGAATGAATCGTACAAGCAAAAAAA
>NW_019384465.1:205686-228963 GCF_000671375.1 Centruroides sculpturatus
TTTTTTTTTTAACTCTTTCCGCCCTGTGGGCACTAAGAGGGCCTCTTTTTGCAAGCCCATTATGGGTTCGGCCAGGCCCACAATGGGGCTGCCGGGTGGTGAGGGACGGGGCTCGACATATCCGAACGGACCACCCCCCGAAAAATTCCTGGGGATTTTTCGACCCGTTCGGATTCGAGCCCGGGTCCCACAGAGCGGTAGGCTGCCGCCTTGACCGCTCGGCCATCCGGCCGCAGGTCAAAGTACTACAGTACGTATAGTAACACACAAGGACATTTGAATAGTACATAAAGGCTTGACAATATCGCTCACTGAAGCCATTCATGCGATACTGAGCCGGCATAGTTTCTACGAAATTAGTTTCAATGGCATATGAGAAACTAATTTATCTTTACAGTGAAGCCAATATTAAGGGATTTATTTAGTGGGCGGTTGCATAAAATTCTTACAAACGTTTCTTCAAAGTTAAAATGCGGACAAGGCTTACCGTTCTGGTGGACCCGGGATCGAATCCGGAAGGTTGAATAAATCACAAGAAATTTTCGGGGATGGTCATCCGGATAAGTCGGGCATCATCCCACTATTGGCCAATATTTAGGTGATACGAACGTGAAGAAAACCCAGAGAATTCCATGTAGCCAGAACACAGGAGCGACGCGAACCCACGACTTTTATTTTATTCACAATTCAAAATAGTAAATACAATAAAGATTTATTAGACACACCCGGTTTAATCTGCACCGATTTAAAAATGCCGGTTTCTTCATTGTAATAAATAAGATTATTTTCTGTCGCCTTTTCCTTAAAACCAACAAAGTGATTCTGGTATAGATATTCTGTTCCAAATGTTAATTGTGTAGAACCACAGTAAATTAAGATTAGTTTCTCTTGATTATGTAATAAGCTCACTACATAAAGCGAAACCGCCCATACTAATTATAGTGCAACATACGATTGTACGTTTGTCAAATAATACACGACCTTCTTTCATTCAGTCCTGAGTGAAGAGCGGCCGAGCTAAGCAGGCGGAGCGTAAAGGAACTCTTTGCGAATAGCAATGAGCATAATGGCTGCCCTATTGATTGCTGTTACTCTCATTCAACTTCCTTAGATGGAAAGATGGTTTATCATGTGTTCGCGAGAATGGCCTGGCTCAGCGTCGTGGCCTTTCATATTTTCCATGTGCGCAGCATGTTGATTCAGCAAATAAACACCTCCTCGAAGTGCTGAAAATCGTGGAAGTACGATTGAAATTGGAATTATATGAATAATTTTCGTGATGATGACTTTACTATCTGCAACAAATTATGTTGTATGTCGAATTAGCTGTAGAAGCGTCATATCTTAAAAGACTGATCTTCTTAACTTCTGACACCGTACATGACTAAAATGTACGACGATCATTCTTAACTTCTTAACAAAGTTGAAAATAAGCAATCAGAAAGATTTGCGTTGTAATTTCATAGTTAAAGAAGGCACACAGATCTGGTACAAGTTTTTAATTGAAATTTACGATAGTTCTGTGCGTACTTCGGTACTTGCATGCTGAGTCACACGAATTAAGATTATTTTCACGACTAAGTAAAATTTTTATGAAAATTGTATTTAAAAATCCAGCAACGAGTTGCTTAACTTTTCCGGCAGCATTTGGTTGCACATCTGTTATGATATTTTATTTTTAAAAACAACGGAATTCGAATATTCAACGTGATCTTCCACATCAAACATTAATGATTGATGATGAGCCAGTGGCGGATTTCTCATTAGGCCCAATAAATCCAGGCATAATGGTGCAAAAATTCAAAATAATAATAAGAAGAATAAAATAAAGTAAAAGCTCAAGTACCACAAACTAAGAGATTTATCTGTATTAAGAAATGAATACAGTCGACCACCCTATAACACGGGTTCCTATAGTTCGGATTCCTATATCACGGCGAAAAAATTGCGACAGTATTCGTACAAACATGCTAAAAAACTCCTATAATTCGGTAAACGTCATCGCCGACTCGTATCGCGACAGGATTGCTCGAACCTAGACCAATAGCGGATATTGTTTAGCCGTTGAGTTTAAACAAGCAGCGGACCTACTAAAAACCATTTATTATTTAATGTCCATAAAAATTATATTTATATTACTGATGTCTCAAAAGTTCAGCGAATTTTTCGCAAAAAAAAATAATTTATCAGGAAGCACGCGAGCGCCATTCGATGACAAGCTCCACGACGAAAACAAGCTTAAGCAATGGCGACGTCGAACGGTGCACACTCGGTAAGTAATCTTACGATTTTTTGTTTATAGCATAGTTTATATGGATTATTCCCAAAAAATTATACGTATTTTGGAAATGTTGAGTCAAATTAGTCTAGAATCGATTAATTTTATGGAAGAAAACTTTCAAACAGCTGTAGTCCGTAAATTGCATACGTGCCGAGCTGTGATTGGCTTATGTATTCAAGGACTCTTAGAACATCAATTTCATAAAGAACGGAACGTATCTACCGTGTTATAGGAGGGTCGACTGTATATACATTGGCAAGTTCTAAGGCTTTGCTTTAGATGCTGGAAGTATTCGGAACGATTCTGGCTTTACCTCCGGGCCTCAAACTAAGTTTCGACAGCGTTGATCAAGAGATATGATAAAACGTCCAGCCAGGCATTCTTCGTGTGCCCGTTTCCTCCTACTTTTACGGATTATAATCACTTTTGACAGATTGCTGAAACCATGTCTTCCACTACTTACATTATTTTAATGCTATATACAAGATGATTCGAAATATATTTGCTTCAGAAGAAAAAATATCCGAAACGGTCCTGGCTCTACCCCAGGTCCCCATACCAAGCTTCATATCATATCAATAGAACCAGAATATCGCCAATTGACTTACATTTCTATAAACATTATGACGCCTTTTTAGTATCCATTTCAAAGTTTGTTTATTCAGCACACAGAATTCGGCAAATAGTATAAAAGAAATATAACGATCTGTTATACACTTACATCAAAGGAACACCACAAAGTACTACAAAGGAATACGAATCCCCCAACTTCTAGCGATACTACAAAGAAATACGATTTCTTAATCGTATTTCTTTGTAGTATTGCACAAATGAATTCTTTTGTAGTATCGCTTTCACACAGAGTATTGAATTCATATATTCAACATGGCTCTGTATCGCGGCTTCTCACATTGGGATAACCACGATACACGAGCCTATAATACATATAATAATGTAGTTATTTGCTCATTATAGATGAACCGTAATGAAGCAAAATTCCGACCAGAAATATCGATATTATGATGAAGATTTGGATGAGATTCGAACTTGGATCTTTTGTGGAGTCGACTCAACTCTGTCATTTACATTAGGATAGGATACCTGTTCATTTATGCAGACACATTCTCATTTTGAAAGAAAAAAATTACTGTCACCATTGTGAATTCTCTGTTTTGTTCACATTTCCGGCGTAAGGGCTCGTGAAAATGGGAGATTTTCTCTATTGGAAGCAACCTGTGTTAAATATAGAATTAAGAAATTGGCTACAACAAGAATTAAAAAAATTTGAATGACGCTTGCTTTAATTAACATTTCATAACACAAATTTTTAAATAAAATAATATAATTTATTAAGTCACGTGATTTACAAATTTATGGATTCGCATCGGTGCTTTATTTAACTCCCTCAGACAGAAATTTTTCCAAGACTTCATATTCAACTTTGAACATCAATTTGATTGGGTGTCTTCGTTTTGGGGTTTCACAATCTACCAATAATAACCACGAAGACCGGATGACCGAGGCGTGAACCTCCTCTCTAGGAAATGCGAAATCGAATCAGGGCGAGCAATTCCAGGAATTTTTCGTGGGCGGTGAGTCCGGGATGCGTGTTGTGCTCCATCTCTCTCCACCCGAACCTCCATTGGGGCTAGGGCTGTCAAGAGGAAAAGCTGGAAATTCCTGGAGCTTTAAGTTTTTATCCAGCCCCGGAAAAAACTTAGTGTCCCAAGAATGTAATTAATTAACGTTATTTTTACTAACAGAAAATCTTTAAGACCGTTTTTTATTAACAAGGAAGCAATCTACATATTTTATTTCTTCGAAAATTAAAAGGTAGGTTAAAGGAACCCGGTCTATTCCCAGGTCCCATACAGGATTCGATGGTTCTGGATCTGGCCAAACTTACAATGGGTATGATTAAAGATCCTCTTAGCGCCTACAGGCGAAAGGAACCAAAATATATTTTACGTGGTAACTATGCAATGGAATCAGTTATGCGATATCTTAGCTACATCCCACGTGTTTACCAATAATATAACTCATATCTTGAATAGTTTTCTAAATGTACGCTTGAAAGATGAATTCATAATTAATCTAAATCAATGAAATGAATTTAAACGAGCAATTTTAAATCATATTTCTCATTTATTTAATTTGAAATATATTCTCTCCACCTCAAATTAGTAGTGGCTTGCCCCTGTACATTATACTTTTTCTTTAACAATAGAATCGTGCTGTCATCTATCTAACACCTTACAGGGGAAAATATTTGAATTGAAATAGCACGACTTCTGATTTAAACCGGAAGTTTATGCATAATTAATCAGGTCCTCCTAGCGCCAACCTTCTACATCTTGTCTCTTTTCTCATCTACCTAATTCCGTTATCGAGATTAAGGAAGGACAGACAGACGGACAGACGGACGCGAATGGGAATTTATATGTATATAATTTTTTTTAAATTGTAGCCAGTGAATAAATGAAGAAATGCAGCTGAGACGTTCGCAATAGTTTTATATTTCGCATATTTCTCTTTCGAATTCTTCTTTAATCAACATGATTACTTATGGAAGATCAGCTCGTTTGTCTGTCTGGAACAGTCGTTCAAATTCTAATTAACTGTATATAAAACGTCTTGTTATAACTAAAGAAAACTCTTGAAAAATCTATGATTAAAGTTTGCAAAATAAATTTACTATTCCTGAATATGTAAATTAATAAATTTGTTGTGTAAATAGCTTTAGCTTGATTATATTTAAGAAATTTGTATACTATTTATTGAAATTAGTAAATTATTGAAGCGATTTGAATTATTATAAAATCCATAAACGAGCTGTATAGCTTTCTTGGCAAAATAATTTAAATTATGTGACGCCATCTGTTATTGTATTTTATTAAGAAAACTTATTATGTTATTAATCATTACGAAATGGCAAAAATCTTGAGTTTGAGGGTATTGATGGATTTTATGAAAAATTGTAAATGCTAATAACAAATAAAATCTCCGTTAAGTCTGACCCTATTGGAGATACATACGACTCCCATTATCTCCCCACCCCGTTGACCTTTAATTACCAAAATTTAATAACCTCAATCTCCTTAATAAACAAACCTCCTTGCAAAATTTCAGAAATTTTCGACAGAAAGCACAGAAGTTATTAAGCTTCAAAAATCGTGCTCCCTACACACACTAACATCCATACATGCAGGAAAGAAATCGAATTGTTTTTGCATTTCTCGACGTGTTAAGGTGTCCTGAGCCCAAAAATGTAAAAATCTTGGGGAGGGGTTTAGTTTTTGACCGATCATCATACTTTATATAACAGCCGGGAAATTAATAAATGTAAAAGAATGAATCTGTTTAAGGTCATTCACAGAAACTGTTAAAGAATTTATTTATATAGCAATTTCTCTGCCAATTATTATATTAAAATTATTTTATAAAATCTTATGTTTAAAAAAACACCCAAATTTTTTGTTAAATACAATATACTGGTGTGAATTTTCTATCATAACTATATGAAATACTATACTTTTTGTTGACCATTACTCTAATGTCCGAGTGGATAAAATTATTAAACACTGGCTATTGATTGCTGGTTTGCTCCTTATAAATGGGCTGACCACGTTCCTAATATCTTAATAGGGACCAGTTTCTTATGGAAAAGCCTTTGAAAAAACTTCCTTGCCAGATCAGAACCTTCCAAGTTCCTTTCCCTACTATATAGATTGAATTGATGATATAAGGTACCCCAATATATGGGCAATCTGTCAAGAAGGTTTCTCCCAAGTGGATTTGCTATGGAAAACTAATAAACAAACCACCATGCAAAATGTCAGAAATTTTCGACAAAAAGCACAGAAATTATTAAGCTTCAAAGAGAGTGAACAAAATCGTGCTCCCCACACATTCTAACATCCATACCACATCCATACATATAGAAAAACCTGCGAAATTTTTATTTATTTATTTATTTTCTTTTTGCATTTTCTGGCATTTAAGGGGTGTTCTGAGTCCGAAAATGTAAAATTCTTGGGGGAGGAATCATTTTTTGACCAATCGCCATACTTTTCCTTAGTAGTATTGATATTATCCACTTGGCCGCTGATGGTCCAAGTAAATAATACCACTAAACACTACTAGTTGGTCATGGGTTATCGCTTGACCACGTGGATTTTTCCGGGTTTTCTTACGTGTCTAATATATACATAAGGGCCAGTTTCTCGTAAGAAAGACCTCCACTCATAAGTCATTTGCTGAGGGGAGACCTTACTCATGTGACCCACGTGTCGCGTTGCTGTATATCAGGGCTTCTTAAACTTTTTTTATTCACGACCCCATTTATGATTTTTATTTATTTCGCGACCCCAAAAAAATATAAAATAAAGATATATACAAATTTGCAAAAACAATAATGGTGTACTACCACAGTTCACTCTTGTGTTACAATGGAACAGAGACAACTGAATACACTGAAAAGCGACAACACTACACTAGTTCACTCTCGCTGCACCAGAAGTGACACAAAGCGCAACTCACGAAACCTATGAGACAAAGTGTGCCATTTTCAAACTGTCACAAATTATTTTAAATATTTTGCATTAAAATCTCGCGATCCCAAGATTTCGCTAAGCGACCCCAAATGGGGTCGCGACCCATAGTTTAAGAAGCCCTGCTGTATATGAATAAAACCAAACTTTTTTAGAGTCCCAAAAACTCGAGGCCTGTGCCAAATATCCCTTACATTTTTAGCCACCGGATATGATTTAATGTTAATTTAGTTTTTACCAGTTCTCTGGGCTCCTCGTTTCCTTGTAATTTGTATCCTCTTCTCTCTCGACGGCTCTAAATGTCGATTTCCAATCTTTCGAATTTTCTGTCAGAGCTCAGAATCCATTTTTATCACCTATTATTTAACTTAGCCATAAGATAAATCTAATTTTTTACTTTCTCAACTCTCCATACAACTAATTTTAGATAAGATTTCGACACTAATCTTTTTTCTATTCGATTAATTACATTATAAAAGCGCTACAACTCATCATCCATTAAATTAACAAAGCAGCAACATTTTACCAAACCGGCCACAATTAATTAAATTGCGTGTAATGTAAAACTTTAAATTTCGAATAATAAAGATTACATTTCATAGTAAATTTATACGTAATTAAAAATATTATTTAATAATTTTGTAAAACAAAAAAAATAAAAAAGAAATACCTCTGTACCAAATTTCCTTCTTAGGCATTCTTGTTTACACTATAGCTTTTTCATGCAGCATATCGATCCCTTTGTCTATAGATCCGTTTCTAAATAACATCATGCAATACACAATTTATACATTATTTAAAGAATAAAAGGAAAATATTTTAAATTAATCTGACACGGTTACATCATTCTAAACAATAAGTAAAATATTTTTAAAAACAAATAAATTATCCTCTTACACAAAAATACATCTAGACAATATATTGTTTACTTTAAAATAATTACTACTCAGATATTCGGAACATCAACATTTTATTCATCAAATTGTTTATTTTATTTAATTTTTTTTAAATTTTTTTTTTGGATAATAATCACATAATTTAACCACAACTACAACATTAGAATTCTTTCTAAAGTACAATAGTACAGGGTAGATAAACAGTAGTGAAATTTATTTAATTTTTATTTTAATTATCTTACCTTAAATCTACATTATTTTTTTTATGTTTTATCCTTTAATCTAGACTTATTTAAACTTAAAATTTGTACATTAAAATTAGATTTAGTATCTATAAAAAGATTCTTCCTATTCTCGGGGTATCACTCTTAATAGATGGTGATACATAACATCATATTCTTTGTATGTATGTATGTATGTATATATGCGTGTATAATTTCTCCTCCAAATCAGGATTTCTATATTATATTTTAATCTAATTATAACTAATTACCTTCCGTTTAATAAACAAACGAGGATGGAATCGATAAACACGAAAGACAATCTAAAAAAGAGAGATTTGAAGTGATTTTTCTTGTTTTTTTTTGGACACGTTACACATCTTGACGGACTTTCAATGGATGGTTTGTGACGTAAGTAATAAATACACCAGTAGCCCCCAACAATATCGATTGAAGGAGCGATTTTATCAATGCTTTTGATTGCAGATCAGCGGCGAATATTGCCAAAATAACCCCGAAAATCCGGGAAAAAATCATCAACGTTTATCACGAATTAAAATAGGAAATTCATATTTTAATTAATAACTTCACGTAAACTCCAAGATAAAATTTAAAAAATCTTACGATTTAACTCTCCTAAATTCAAGTTGGGAACTTCTGGTATATAGTGTATATAATATATATTTATATATATATATATATTTATTTATTTATTTATATTTATTATACAATAATTGTATATAAATATTTACGAAAATAAAATCTTAAAATCTAGATCAAATTAAATATATTTTCAAAGTATAAATTAAAAATATATGTATAAAATGAAACACGAAATTTTATTAAGAATTAATTTCCTTTTTTTTAATACATTAATAACATTCTTTAGATAGTTTAATATGTAAATTTAATGCTAATGTATCATTTTTTTTTTTTTTGAATAATCTACACATATCCTAAGATGGTGTTAACCACATATTATCAGATTTTGGATAAATTCCAAGCATTTTGTATGGAATAAACTATGAAAAAAACAGAAATTTCTACTTTAAAATACAAATCCTTAATAATAAAAATGCATACTTAAAGAGGGGAAATATATTCTTCATCTATAAAAATGGAAGACAAATATTTTTACTTGAAATGAGTCTGTTAAAATGGTTTTTTTTTTTCCATTATTGTCATTTAAATATCCACTTCATCTTTAACATTTTCTTAAATTCGACAAAAGAAATATTTAAAAAATAAATTTCCTATTAAAAAAAATTGAATTTTTATCTAAAAAATACAATTAAATATTTCCTATTTATGTGTTAAGAATGGAAGAATTTCTATCATAACTATATGAAATACTATACTTTTTGTTGACCATTACTCTAATGTCCGAGTGGATAAAATTATTAAACACTGGCTATTGATTGCTGGTTTGCTCCTTATAAATGGGCTGACCACGTTCCTAATATCTTAATAGGGACCAGTTTCTTATGGAAAAGCCTTTGAAAAAACTTCCTTGCCAGATCAGAACCTTCCAAGTTCCTTTCCCTACTATATAGATTGAATTGATGATATAAGGTACCCCAATATATGGGCAATCTGTCAAGAAGGTTTCTCCCAAATGGATTTGCTATGGAAAACTAATAAACAAACCACCATGCAAAATGTCAGAAATTTTCGACAAAAAGCACAGAAATTATTAAGCTTCAAAGAGAGTGAACAAAATCGTGCTCCCCACACATTCTAACATCCATACATATAGAAAAACCTGCGAAATTTTTATTTATTTATTTATTTTCTTTTTGCATTTTCTGGCATTTAAGGGGTGTTCTGAGTCCGAAAATGTAAAATTCTTGGGGGAGGAATCATTTTTTGACCAATCGCCATACTTTTCCTTAGTAGTATTGATATTATCCACTTGGCCGCTGATGGTCCAAGTAAATAATACCACTAAACACTACTAGTTGGTCATGGGTTATCGCTTGACCACGTGGATTTTTCCGGGTTTTCTTACGTGTCTAATATATACATAAGGGCCAGTTTCTCGTAAGAAAGACCTCCACTCATAAGTCATTTGCTGAGGGGAGACCTTACTCATGTGACCCACGTGTCGCGTTGCTGTATATCAGGGCTTCTTAAACTTTTTTTATTCACNTAAGACCCTAAAACTGACTTTTTAATAAAAAAAAAATAAAATAAAATTTGATATTATACGGGTGAATGGTCCGTTCCACTAATCTAGTACTTAGTTTCCGAGAAATCGTTACGAATAGACAGACAACCAGACGCCAAAATCAATAGAAAAATTTAAGTTTGTAATTCTCTTAACTTGAGAGAAATCGTGAGAATGGATGAACAAACATATACAGTGAAACCTCTAATTAACGGACACGCCCGAATAGCGAACACCTCTACTTAACGGACATTTTTTACGATATTTAGATCCTTCAAATAGGGCATCTATTATATTTACCTCTAAATAACGGACATACTTCTCGGTCCCGACGGTGTCCGCTATTCGGAGGTTTATACTGTTATTTCGTAACAACTTACTAAACTTATGAGAAGTTAGGTGAAAAATATGATATAAAATCTAGATTTTTCCAGTGATTTATCGTTTCAGACTGTTTCAAATTTCATTTTAAATGAAACAATTCCAAGTCGGATAATCTGACATTTCGGGGTATTGACTGATGTAGAAAGATTTACTGCAGTATGACAAATAATGAAGCACAATTCACAAGTGGTTACTATCTGGAGAGTTAGATTCCATCAATTTAACGCTATAAATCTGTGCCCAGCACAATGAAGAATTTCCATTAGACTAAACATAAACCACGGAATAAAGTGGCTTAAATTCACGATTAATCAATCAAATAGAATAATTTGAATTTTACACAATATTTCTCATTACAATTCTCGCTTTCAACAGATGGTTAGACGGGAATTTTCTAAGCGGAAATTGCATAAAAGGAGATTTATATATGCAAATTGGTGCGTATAAATCTTTAATTCAAACATTTACGTTTACGAATGAATTCTGTACATTATCAATCCAGTGAGGGGTGTATTTCCCAACGGGTAGTTCGCGAGCTAATTTTTCACTATTTCGATAAGGGGTGAACGTTAAAGATTGGGAGATTTAAGTCTAGACTACGTAAAAATTGATTATTTCTTAATTTAATACTTGTTAAAGTTTTAAATTGAATAATGTAATGAAAACGACGAAGTGTAAGAGTGGTTTTGTCATCAAATTTATTAAAATTTTTTACTCTTTTATATATTCTTGTAAACCATCATAAATTCAAGTTAAGCAATTAAGAAATAATTACACTACACACTGTTATCTACTTAAAAACTATAATTATAAATCGATATTCCTAATTTTTATTGATTGCCAAAGTGAATATTCTGATAAGGGATTTAAAAAGGAAGAGGAAAATCCATCACAAAGTCATTATCGATAATTGGAGAGTTTAACGTTATACTTAACAATTCACGCTTCTATCCATTCTATCCGGGACCAATTCTTATTTTATTTTTTTTTTTTTAAATTTTAATAACATATAAAAATTATAGTGCAATTTAATATCTTAAAAACGATTATTCTGAATATTTAACAACGCTCTAGAGTTTACAAATATTGATTTGTTCTACGAAGAGCCGCGTGGTAATGTTTTTCCAAGCCAACTTTTACTACTCTCACAAGGCAATATAATTAGGAATTACTTTAAAAGGCAATCTCGCATAACCTCGCATGGTAGATAAAGTCTTAAATTAGGTGAAATTATCTCTTCTGTTTTCATTTAAAATAGATAATGGTCCAGAAAGCATTATTTGTACCAGCTACAACCTTTCAGCCTGGCTTCAATTAATCCCTATTAAGTTTCCATTTATTTAACTTTTGCTTCGGTTTTTCATTCCCCCTTTCTCTTCCCCACCAATCGATTTTTATAAGGAACACGTTGCACTCTCCCATGTCTTTTTTTTCCCTTATTCATTCATTCTAAATCCATATATTTATTATTTCCCTAAACTTTGCTCAAATTACCTTCGTTCCTCTTATTTTTAAATCGATAGAAAGAAAGGTCAACAAATCTATATATATAAAAAGAATTTATAAATGGTAAAAATTTTAATAGAGTTTTCAAAAATTCCACTTTGGAGCGGGTAAAATATATATTAATTAATAACATAAACGTTTTAGAGGTTAATTTATAATAAACTACAGTTCTTGTGTGTTTATTATAATTATTACAGGTAAACCTGTCCTGAAAACCTGGCTAAACGGAAATAATTCTTTGAAGCGGAGCGATTTCCTGTATTAAAAAACCTGTTTAAAACGGAAACCTGCAAAACCGGAAAAAAAAATATCGTTAAGTGTTCGTTCCGCTTTACGCAGGTTTTAGTGTATTTTAGTTTTTATAATAGATTTTTTAATAGTAATTTTCAAATCTAAAAATAAATAGAAAATAAAATTTTAAACTTTTAATAAATTAAAAATTTTTGTATTTTTCTTTTTTATAAAATTATATTAATTAATTTATTTAAAATAAAGATAAATTATGTAAACAAATATTATTATTAAATTACGCTAATAATTTTTTTTCTATGTTTTTCTTTTNGGCTTATGGAGTTTTAATTAATTAATTAATTAAAACAACTCAAATTATTTCAGGAAGCTTTCTTAATTCTATTTTATTTGCTAATTTAATAAACAAATAAAACGAATATTTCTTTAATAATAATAATAATAATAATTATAATTATAAACCTCCAATAACGGCCACCTGTAAACAACGGCCATTTCTTGTAAACAAAAATGCATATAAAAAGGGCCGTTGTTTTAAGGTTATTTTATATGTATTCTTCTCTAAAAATGCATACACAATAACCTCCAAACAACGGCCGTTTCTTATGTTCCATTCGGTGTCCGTTGTTAACAGGTTTTGGCCGTAATATTCTTAATTTTTTTGAATTACTTTTCTAGTAATTCAAAAAAATATTACAGTCAAAACCTGTATACAACGGACACCGAATGGAACATAAAAATGACCTTTGTTCGGAGGTTTATTTCGGAGATTATTTTGTATTTTAGAATTAAATTATTAAATAAACTCAATATATGTTTATAAAACTTAATATATACATAAACAATATTGTAATATAATTTAAAAATTTTCTCTACAGAACTTCACAACTGGAAAAAGGCGGAGAAATTATTTAAGAAAAATAAAATAAAATAAAATAAATTTCTTACGTGTAAACCGAGAAATTTATAATTAATTATATATAAAAATTCCATTTATAAAAAAAAATACATTACGGACAGGGAAAGGAGGAAATGAATTATATTGCAGCCAGCACATATCATTCAAGCGTGTAATACACCAGCCATTTTAAATTCCAGCGTTGGTTACTTAAAATGAATGAATGAGATTACAAACTCATTCATAACACGTCAGTCACGGAATTACTCTTCACTGGAGAATAATAATTGCTAGTAAACGTGGTAAAAGCAATTTCCAAAACTTTTAAACATAATTTTCCGACCAACATCACAGTCTCCAATTTCATTATTAACGTTACAGATGAATGTCTTAATATATATATATACACACACACATATATATAAATTGTTTGTATCGTCTATGAAACATGTTAAACAATTTGAAATTTCATAAATAGAACTAGTATAAATTCGTTTATATATATATAATATATTAATCTGTTTTATTATTATTATCGTAGGAAATAAAATATAAATCTTTATAAATTACAGTTTCTATGGGAAATTGGCCTTTATTTAAGTATTAAAAACCGTGAAGTAACCCGAAGAATTCCTTATTGGTGAGGCTGGAATCCAAGAGCAATTATGTTTTGTGGTTTTTATCTACTTGGATACATGTGAGCCCTTGTATATATTAACGAGTTTATAGTATAATAGTAATGTTGTACTAGAAATATAATTATATATTATAAAATAAACTGAGAAAATAATTTATTTTTGTAAGTTAATAATTTAAATTGTAATTGTATCTTAAGGTCTTAAAGTTGTGGTGTTAGGTGGCATAGAAATTAAGATTCCAAAAATGAAAAATTATTCAAATTCTTCGGGAGTAACTGAATAAAAGTTGCCACGAATTCGGATTAAATAAGCAGAATAATTATATATATATTTTTTAACAGGATGTTTCATAGCTTACAAGGTACGAGAACTTCAGACAATTTTAATGGTATGGTGATAAACGTAAGAATCTGCTTTAAATAAAAAATTTTAATACCTCGAAATGTATCTAAAAACAATAAAAAGACGTTATATTATCGTTTTAGAAAGTTAACAAGGGAGGTTAGTGGCTATTAATGCGAAAGTTTGATACATAAAAATTTAAATTATTTAAATTTGAAATCGATTCATTGTTATAAAAATATTTTAAAAGTGATTTTAATGTTTAAAAGTATACGGAAAGGATGCGAATACCAAGAAATTTTCTGAATAATTTCAATTTTTACTATAAAAATAAATAAGAGAGAAGTTTATTCTTAACTTTTTTCCAAGAAAATTTCAATAAAAACGCTTAGAAGATAGAAAAAAAGACACGCAATATGAAATTATCGACGGGTCTATTCATTGGAACGCTTTTCATTATTGAATTTAACGTGTCGAGTGCTGTTGATAAATCAATTTCGAATATGTAAAAAAAAAGAAGAAAAAAAAAATGAGAGAAAATTCTTACCAATTTGTCCTTCTAAAAGAATACCGCACAATCTGTCGCCATTGACTTCAAAATAGTCAGCTTCGCATCTTTCTCCATCTTCGACGTCAAAGGATCTTACCTCGAATTTCAATCTGCACACGTTCGGATTATTTTTCAGTATGGTGTAGATGCAATTTTGTCTGTTGTCGTAAGAAAATGGAAATTTTGGACTCTTCATGTCGAATTGAGTTTCTGTGAAGTTCTTGTCGCATGCGGGAGAAGGGCATTCTTGTTGCACGACCGTAACCATAAATCCGACTCCTGATGTGACGTTATCTGAGTGGAACGTCATCACTATCTTTTCATCCGCTTCGGAAAATTGGACTGTACCTGAAAAATAAATTCTGTAACGAGGATTGCATATAGAATACCCGATTTTAGAGGAATAATTACAATGCTATCTTCCGTCAATGTTCAGCCCTCATTGGGCTAAAATTTGAAATAATTGTAGACCTATAAATTCCTTAATTTCGAGAACGGTGTTAGATTGATGAAATTCGAGACCAGATGTGGAAAGGTTAGAGGCAGGAGTCCCCGATTAACTATATACGAACTTCCGGTCTAGACTGGAAGTCACGTGAATTCAATTTAAAACTTTCCCCCAGAACTAAGTTATATAGATTACCCAGTACGACTCTGTTGTTATCAGGGAAAGTATGATGTACAGGGGCAAGACTAATTTTAGATCGAGAGCATATATTTTAAGTTAAATAATTACAATTATTTAATTTGTGAAGATGTCACGATAATTTTTGCTCGTTTAATTTTAGGGGATTTTTTAAGGCAGACAATGCCTTAAAACTAGTTCGTTCTATGATTCAGTGTGTAAGATTATATCTCAATCCCTTTTACGATTATAATTTGTTACTCAATCCAGAGGGAAAGTGTGCTATTGTCTCCCTCTTAGATTGATGAAACCATTTTAAAATAATCCTATTCGAAATCTTCATCCACAACTTAAAAATTCTAGAAAATTTACGTCCACAAATTGATAAATTCTATTCTTTTTGTTTCTATTCTATAAACAATCTTCCACGGTGAACTTTTTAAAGATTTTCATAAGAAACTTACAATTATCGAGAAAAGTTTCCGATGAAGGTCCTTAATTGTTAACTTAATAAATCTTATTGATGATGACGAAGAATGTTCGTCTTTAATTTCTTAAACATCTGTACGGTTTTTAAGGAACTTTCCTCAATAAATTTCTCGAAAAACTATATAGATGATTAAGGAAATTTTTCGTCATTAACAACAAGGTTTATTAAATTAAGAATTAAGAGCCTTTATTACAGCTTTCCTCAATGGTCGTAAGAGCATTAAGAAAAATCTCCAGTGAAAGTTCTTAATTCAATAAACGATTAACGATTGAAAAATTTTCCTCGAACTTCCTTAACCATCTACACAGTTTTTCTTCCCAAAGGATCACCCTCAATAATCACATTATTGAGGAAATTTTCTAAAGAATTATATAGATTTCCTCAATAAACTTCTTAAAAATACACTTGTTAAGTTTTAGAATAATGGAATATTATAATATTCATCGGCTGTAATTTATAGATGCAAATTCATGAAGTTAATTGAAGAAAATTCTTGAAATCCACATTAATTTTACTTAAGCCGCTTAACAAGGAGCGATTTATTGTAATATTTTTATTCGAGATTTGAATAAAAATCCATAAACAAGAATTAGCATACGTGAACATTGTATTGTCCTCTATTTTTTTCCTCACTTTCTAACACGATAAGCGGTCATTGAAAATTCAGTTTTAACAAAATTCAACTTGAATTTATGTCCGCTTTCGTGCCATACGTGGGACAATAAAAATCGCGCGGCGTAAACCGCGATCGAATAATATGTAAATTTATGTAAAAATCAACCGAAACTTGGAAAAATGTTTCCTTTAATTCTTTATTAAATACGAAATATGCATTTTGAGCAATCAAATAAACTATTTTATAACATGTAAATGATTCAGAAGTATTAACAAGGTGATGACACACACACACACACACACACACACACACACACACACGACGTTTTCCATATCAGATAAAATTTAATAAAAATAAAATAAAATAATCTTATTTAAATTCAAACTTGGGAGATGTCTCGTGTTTAAATTTAATATATATATATATATATGTATTTTTTTCAAACAAAGTGATGAAACGTATGCTTAACAATAACAGACACTAATCACTTCTATATTAAATTGCCTTATGGTAAAATGTAGAAAGAGGGAAAGAGAATTTTAATGCTATCAATTAAATATTAGTTAAGTTTACTTAAACTAAATGTTAAATAATTTTATTAACACGTAATCTAAATTAAACTTTATTTAATGGTTTATTTAATACCGTAATTACTAAAAATATTTTAAATTATTAAGTGATCACGAAGCTAACTTTAATATACTTCAGCATTGATTTTGCTTAAAAGTTTTCATAAACTTTTAACGAAAAATTCTTGATAAAATATGGTAAATAAAAAGATCTGACGTTTTCCTTATGTAAAAATACTAAATCTTTGAGTTAATTCATTGATTTAAATCGGGGTATGTTTACGGAATCAACCACAAAATGTAAATCAACAAAGAACGTACGAATAAATCATGATTTTCGAGTAATATATCCCTCTAGAATATAAATTTTAAACATATTTTTCAGAATAAATTTCATAAACGTGAAATACATTCTAGCACCATTTAAAAATTAAAGCAAAACGGTCGACTATCAATAACAAGAAGTCATTTCTTACATTATAAATCTGCAAGTAATTCGTAAATTATACAAATTTTAAAGCTTTCTTTATTTATGTATTGTTAATGAATTCAATGACTAGCCATAACGTAGAGAAAACGTTAATTTTATATAATAGGGCCGTTGTTTGTTTCTTTTTTTTTCCCCCTACGTTCTTCCATTCTCAGATAACTGCTATACTTCATAATGGGGAATGGCATCTTAAGAGGATTGCCTTCGTAATGTAATCATAATAAGACAATTCTTGGTAGAAGAACATAAATACATCTTTATTGCATATTTTTCTTCATAAATATTTGCTATTTTAGTGCGGTAATTCTATTTTTGCATACAGTAAATTGGGTGGAAATATTTTCAAAAATTAATTTGTTCGATGTTTTCGTTAAATTAATGTAAACATTTATACGTTGGCTACATTAAAATAATTTATTTATATTTTTTAGTTGTTGAACATAATAAATTATAAACATACTTCACATTTTCGCCCATTGAAAACTGATTGCGTGTGCCCATTGTTGGGGATCTTCAGGGGATGGAGACTGATGAGGTTGGATTGGAAGAGGAAGATAAAAAGGATGGTCTCGGTAAGTAAAATGCACTCTTATTGATCGGGTATTTACAATAAAAAAGCTACAAAAAACTATAAATTGTACTTGCTTAAGAGTGGGTGGGCTTTAAGAGTGGTTGGGGGACAGTAATTTTTCTAGAGTGTCGAAGAATATTCGTGCCAACTTAGATGCGGATACGTTAAACGGTATGAAACACTTTAACCAGTGGCGCGTTATAGCCTCATGTGGCCCAGGCGAATTTGAATTAGTGGTCCCGTGTACAGTGTGGACTTCAGGCATTTTTCTTTGTAAGGAATATTTTCTTATAAAAAAATTAGTTTGGGGCCTCCTTCCAACAGGAGCCCCTAAACTAATTTTTGTGCAATTGCCCTTTTTTGCCCATAGGATAAATATAACGCGCTGCAGCCTTTACCTACTATATATAAATACATATATTTTGTTCTTAATTGCTTCTTGTTCTCTCTTTTGTTCTTTGAGAGTCAGCACAAAATTTTCATCAGGCAGGAACACTTTTTGATTTTTTCCTCCATCTCTGCAGTGTTTAATGGATCTTGGCTGCTTATAATATTCTTTGCTACTTGATTGCTTTATCAAAAAGTGTTCTACAGAGCAATTCTATGCTTATTCCCAAAGAACCTATTCTGACTTTTATAAATATACATGTAAAAAAAAATTGCAGATATTAATGGTGAATATAAATAATTATAATAGTAAACCTTAGATAATAGTGTTTAGAATTGATTTATTTATATTTAAATTAAATATTTATTTTAAGAAATTAATTATTTATATAACTCGCGCCTAGTAAAAGTAACCAATTTCCCAAACGTTCAGCAAGACGCTCGGCTATGAGATCGTGTACTGTAATTCTATATCGTGCCAGAAGCAATATCTAGATTCCTTCCATTTTGAAATATATAAATTCTTTCAAATTCCCTTCAACACCATTCTGGGATTTTGACTGTTGAAGGGTTAATACCAAAGAGGTTTGCACAAAAGATAACTAAAAGTAACAATTTATTGCCCACTTGAACTTCTGAAATTTTTAATATAAAATTGTGTGCATTGCTTAAAAATTTGAGAAAAAAAAATAAGATTTAATTCGAGCATTAACAATCTTTTAAACATAATTTATTAGACTGGACCAAATTAGATCAATTTATTAAATTGGAAATTGTATTTTCCAAGCATCGAGGAGGGAAAAGAAATTGATTTACGCTTCGTCTAAAAAATATAAAATTGTGGAACTTGTGGAATTCCCTAGACGTATGGCCCTATAAAATGGATGGCAGTAAAAGAGTTTTAATGTCATCCATTTTATGATCAACTGCACGATGGTACCATGTTATGGACTCGTGATCAACGATTACCGGGCATGAATATATCTTAATAACGTCAAAATTCGCCATCTCGTTAATGAAAATTGTGATCTTTTACTGATAACAAGCAAAAATTATTTATGCCAAGCTGAAATTTTTAAATTTTATTTTTAATTTCTTTAATTTATAAAATATACGCTCTCCATCTCGAATTATTAGTATATTGCTCCTGTAAATCATACTTTTCCTGATAACAACAGAGTCGTGCAGGTCATCTATGTAATTCCGTTTTGTGGAAAATCTTTTTGAATTGAAATCACGTGACTTCCGGTCTAGACAGGAATAAATTCACGTGATTTAAATTCAAAAATTTCGAAAATATACGAATTTAAATTTGTATATAATTAATCAGGATCTTCTTCCCCTAAGAATTTCATATATTGTCTCGACTTTTATCTAACACCTTTCTAGAGATTAATGAAAGACGGCCAGACAGACAGACGATAGTGAAAATTTATAGGTCTACAGTTTTTTCAAATTGCAGCCCAACAAATTATATCCTAATTGTAAATTTTTTTTTACTGTATACTTCGCGATTTATGACAAAAGTTTAATTAAAATATATCTTAAATTTCTCGGAAATGCTGTATAAATCGATTCTGTATATAACGAGAATGAAATAAGAGTTTTCCAAAAAGAAAAAATAAAAAAAAAGATATCAAATAAAATAGAATTTGTTAAACTTCTTAAACTAATCCACGGATCGGATTACAAAATGGAAGTGGAATTGATTTTTCCGTTAAAATTAATACGTAGGACTGTATGTAAGACCTCAAAAATAAGCTAAAATATAAATATATATTAAGATATTTCTTATTTATCCGATAATAAAGGTACGTGTACAGTACATAGTATCGAATTCCTATCAAGTATCAGAGTTGAAGACGACCGTTTCGCTAAAATTGTAATTAGTGCAAACGCTGTATTATGCAAATACACATGTGGAAATATTTTCAAAAATTAATTTGTTCGATGTTTTCGTTAAATTAATGTAAACATTTATACGTTGGCTACATTAAAATAATTTATTTATATTTTTTAGTTGTTGAACATAATAAATTATAAACATACTTCACATTTTCGCCCATTGAAAACTGATTGCGTGTGCCCATTGTTGGGGATCTTCAGGGGATGGAGACTGATGAGGTTGGATTGGAAGAGGAAGATAAAAAGGATGGTCTCGGTAAGTAAAATGCACTCTTATTGATCGGGTATTTACAATAAAAAAGCTACAAAAAACTATAAATTGTACTTGCTTAAGAGTGGGTGGGCTTTAAGAGTGGTTGGGGGACAGTAATTTTTCTAGAGTGTCGAAGAATATTCGTGCCAACTTAGATGCGGATACGTTAAACGGTATGAAACACTTTAACCAGTGGCGCGTTATAGCCTCATGTGGCCCAGGCGAATTTGAATTAGTGGTCCCGTGTACAGTGTGGACTTCAGGCATTTTTCTTTGTAAGGAATATTTTCTTATAAAAAAATTAGTTTGGGGCCTCCTTCCAACAGGAGCCCCTAAACTAATTTTTGTGCAATTGCCCTTTTTTGCCCATAGGATAAATATAACGCGCTGCAGCCTTTACCTACTATATATAAATACATATATTTTGTTCTTAATTGCTTCTTGTTCTCTCTTTTGTTCTTTGAGAGTCAGCACAAAATTTTCATCAGGCAGGAACACTTTTTGATTTTTTCCTCCATCTCTGCAGTGTTTAATGGATCTTGGCTGCTTATAATATTCTTTGCTACTTGATTGCTTTATCAAAAAGTGTTCTACAGAGCAATTCTATGCTTATTCCCAAAGAACCTATTCTGACTTTTATAAATATACATGTAAAAAAAAATTGCAGATATTAATGGTGAATATAAATAATTATAATAGTAAACCTTAGATAATAGTGTTTAGAATTGATTTATTTATATTTAAATTAAATATTTATTTTAAGAAATTAATTATTTATATAACTCGCGCCTAGTAAAAGTAACCAATTTCCCAAACGTTCAGCAAGACGCTCGGCTATGAGATCGTGTACTGTAATTCTATATCGTGCCAGAAGCAATATCTAGATTCCTTCCATTTTGAAATATATAAATTCTTTCAAATTCCCTTCAACACCATTCTGGGATTTTGACTGTTGAAGGGTTAATACCAAAGAGGTTTGCACAAAAGATAACTAAAAGTAACAATTTATTGCCCACTTGAACTTCTGAAATTTTTAATATAAAATTGTGTGCATTGCTTAAAAATTTGAGAAAAAAAAATAAGATTTAATTCGAGCATTAACAATCTTTTAAACATAATTTATTAGACTGGACCAAATTAGATCAATTTATTAAATTGGAAATTGTATTTTCCAAGCATCGAGGAGGGAAAAGAAATTGATTTACGCTTCGTCTAAAAAATATAAAATTGTGGAACTTGTGGAATTCCCTAGACGTATGGCCCTATAAAATGGATGGCAGTAAAAGAGTTTTAATGTCATCCATTTTATGATCAACTGCACGATGGTACCATGTTATGGACTCGTGATCAACGATTACCGGGCATGAATATATCTTAATAACGTCAAAATTCGCCATCTCGTTAATGAAAATTGTGATCTTTTACTGATAACAAGCAAAAATTATTTATGCCAAGCTGAAATTTTTAAATTTTATTTTTAATTTCTTTAATTTATAAAATATACGCTCTCCATCTCGAATTATTAGTATATTGCTCCTGTAAATCATACTTTTCCTGATAACAACAGAGTCGTGCAGGTCATCTATGTAATTCCGTTTTGTGGAAAATCTTTTTGAATTGAAATCACGTGACTTCCGGTCTAGACAGGAATAAATTCACGTGATTTAAATTCAAAAATTTCGAAAATATACGAATTTAAATTTGTATATAATTAATCAGGATCTTCTTCCCCTAAGAATTTCATATATTGTCTCGACTTTTATCTAACACCTTTCTAGAGATTAATGAAAGACGGCCAGACAGACAGTCGATAGTGAAAATTTATAGGTCTACAGTTTTTTCAAATTGCAGCCCAACAAATTATATCCTAATTGTAAATTTTTTTTTACTGTATACTTCGCGATTTATGACAAAAGTTTAATTAAAATATATCTTAAATTTCTCGGAAATGCTGTATAAATCGATTCTGTATATAACGAGAATGAAATAAGAGTTTTCCAAAAAGAAAAAATAAAAAAAAAGATATCAAATAAAATAGAATTTGTTAAACTTCTTAAACTAAT
The DNA here is from genome assembly GCF_000671375.1 of Centruroides sculpturatus. Lineage (NCBI taxonomy): Eukaryota > Metazoa > Arthropoda > Arachnida > Scorpiones > Buthidae > Centruroides > Centruroides sculpturatus. The sequence goes on from NW_019384465.1 coordinate 228,338, forward strand.
CCACGGATCGGATTACAAAATGGAAGTGGAATTGATTTTTCCGTTAAAATTAATACGTAGGACTGTATGTAAGACCTCAAAAATAAGCTAAAATATAAATATATATTAAGATATTTCTTATTTATCCGATAATAAAGGTACGTGTACAGTACATAGTATCGAATTCCTATCAAGTATCAGAGTTGAAGACGACCGTTTCGCTAAAATTGTAATTAGTGCAAACGCTGTATTATGCAAATACACATATGTTCCATTAATTGTTATAATTAGTAATAAACTATATAATGAAAACCGGAAAAAATAAATAAATATTATGGTACTTTTAATGCCAAAATTTTTATATTTTCTCGAATTTTAAACCTGTCAAAAACGGAAAAAATTCGTCAAAACTAAGAGATTTTCTACGTTAAAATCCCGGTTTACGCAGGTTTTACTATACTTTCTTTTTTTAAACAAATAAGCGAAACATCTTGTTTAGTTTTAAAAAATAAATTTAAATAATAATAATAATAATAAAAATTGCTTACTCAGGGCATTACCTACATGAAACCTAAAAACAACAAAACCACAGACCCCACACAATACAGACCAATTACATGTCTTCCAACACTCTACAAATTATTGAC